>NC_060901.1:20112404-20197404 GCF_014805685.1 Silurus meridionalis
CATCATTACTGTTCCATCATTGTGAAGGTGTACAGTGATGATTAAATGCAAACTGAGCACTCTGTAGCAGACTGCTGATATTAATTACAATCCAAATCCATCCTCAAAGTTCTGAGTTGCTCAGTAAAATCATTTATAGGCTGTAGATGTGGATCCATCTCAAACTGCACAGTGTATATTTAAGAGAGATCTAAGAGAACTTCATCAGGACGTCAGGATGAATCAGGCAGATTCGAGAAGAGAACATAAGACACTTACATGGAAATCTATCAATAACAATTCTATCATTTTTGTTTCCCTTCACGTGGCCTCCATGTTGAAATCCTGCATTAGCAGGGTCAGGAGTGTCGAACACAGACACATTTTTTGGTCCAAATCGAATAAAAAAAAAAAAATGGATTCCAGCATGTTAGTTTATAATCAGTCTTCAGGGTTCAAGCAGGAAGAATTCAGGGTTAAAGTTTGGGCACTAAGCAGCTGCTGCAGCTCCACGTAAACAAGGATGAAATCTCATGAACATCACCACAAGGAGCTCATCCTCTCAGTCCGATTCATCGGCTCGCTTTTCTTACATTGCTCCACTTGTCTCTCCCATTTTTTTTCTTCTCCTCTGGCCCGTGTTCCTTCCTTTCACTCTCAGAACAATTTCCACGAGGCCCGGCTTTGTCATCACCGTCTCGTGAGACTGTGGGGTCACAAATTAGGCTGCAAGATTTGGCATCGATGAATTAAAGCGGGTGAAGAAAAATATGAGAAAGAGGCAGAAAAGGAGATACTGGGGAAATGGTTTCATTGTTCATCATCCCTCAAAACAGTTTGACACAAAAACAATTAGGTGATGGAATTAATCACTTTGCACATGGCCGGGTGCTTTTCATAATTTGTGTATGGGGGAGTCAGAAATGGGGATTCGCAGAAATAAATTAACACTCTTTGACCCCAATCTCCTTAACTTCAATCTAGTTAGCCAGTGCTTTAATCACAGCATAATTAATTGGCTGCCTGCTTGATTCATAGCGAGAATAATACTTGTTCTTTAGGCTGTCTGCTTCCTTAAATAGGATATCTGGCACTGAGCGAGACTGAAGGACATGGAGAAAGGTTGTCTGTGATATGTGCTAATTTTCCAATGTTTATGAAAGATGTAGAACTTCAGCAGTGTGCTACAGAGCCAGCAATCAAAAGACATCCAAATGTTACATATAGAAATAATTATGTTGGGATTCCTTGTATTCCAAATCAGGCAGTTTACAATCCGCACTTTTAGATTATTTACATCACCTTCATGCAGCTCATAATCCTACTGTCAGATGTTTGAGTGGTTCAGCTGTTCAGTAGTGTCACCTTAAACACTGGAATTTAATCCTGATTTAGAAAAAAATATTAGATAGAAAATGTGTACTAAAGATTTATTTAAAAAAAAAACTATTAAAAAAGAAAATGTAATATATGCATGAGAATCGTGTCTATTGCTGAATGAATAAAACTGAATCTTATTATAAGGAATTACTTTATAACCCTCAGGTTCTTAAAATAGCACTTGATGGAGCACATCACAATGCTGAAAGGTTTATTGTGTGGATTTTGTGCACACCCAAATCACACGAGACTCTGGAGCACAAATTATTCACAAATGCCCAAAGTGCCTTCCAGTGAAGCCCAAACTAGGACAGAACTTTCACCTTAACTTCAGCAGACCTCAGAATTTATTTCAACTTGACGCGGCGAGACACAGAAACGGCACCAACCCACTGATTGCATTAAACAACTGATAACTGGCGGTGATTTCTCTCCTGTATTCACTCCGAAGCTGACTGTAGAATTGCACCAGCCGGATTGTGCACTCTGGGCTGAAGGCCAGTGATTGGAAATTCTGCTTTATTGATGAGTGGATGATCCACTATGTCTATGCTATCTTTACTCTGACTGCTGTGATTGATTTACTGGTATTCTCTCATAGGCAGTGATCAATGTGCAGCACTGATGAGCTTAAGATTACACGCCTGCCCCAGAAAAAAAAGCTTTGAGTTGAGAGCCACTGAAAATCTCTCTCTTTCTCTGTCTGCATACAGTCCACTCGCGAGTGGGTCACTTTTATTTCTCCTCGCCTGATAAAAACTAATACAAAAAAACTTGATGCTGTTGAAGGTTTAGGTAAAAATAGATGAGAAAAGGTTCCATTAGCTGAAAAATGGAGCCGGTTTCTGAAGATTAATTAATTGAACAAAAAATTACAGAAATAAATTAAGAAATGCAATTGTTTCCTAATAAAGATGAATTTTGGGACACTGTGATGTTTGAAAATCAACTCCTCATGCTTACGTAGCAAAGGTTTTATGCTTAGCCATTTTTACACTCTGTTAAACCTTTCATATCCATGTCCTGCCCCTGGACACACTCACGTCCAATGTATAATGTATAGTGTATAATGCTACACAGTAAAGTGCGAGCAATAAGTACAATAACAAACAAATGCATGCAATAAAACTTCTCTAAACTCACGCACTGCACTAAACCTGACATACAGAATGGAAGTCATGTCTACCTCAGCTGTCCAAACTCCACCTGCAAACAAAAAAATATCCCTCTCTCTCTCTCTCTCTCTCTCTCTCTCTCTCTCTCTCTTTCTCTCTCTCTGGACTCTCCGAAACCAAAGGAAGGACAAAACCATTTTTAACATGACACGACATCTGTGCAGTATTAAATCTGGAGAATTGCCATCTCACCACACCTGGAAGAATAAACACCAAAATGCTGTCTGGCCAGAAAACAATCCTGAAACAATACTTCTTTTAAAGCTGATCTGCAAATCAGCATTGTGAAGCCCAAAGCGAAATCATTGCTACATCCTCAATCGTGGCTAAGACGCAACAAAGCACACCAGACAGTCCTCCAAACCAGTGTAAACCGGGAAGAAAATCTACTTGATCCTCCTTTCCTGTCATTTGGCCACTGACCGTTCAATGTCAAGCTTACATGGCGGGTTTGAGACGGTGCGGTCATGTCACTGCTGCGTACGACATGGAAATGACGCTAAGCTAGCGTGACTCCAGAGCTCTACAGCTATTGGGAAGCTAATCCCACTTTGTATGCCCTCTACCGTCTCATCTCGTGTGCGCCAGGACGGCTTTAGCTCAAGGGATTGAAAATGCTAAAGATTTGTGTTTTGATTGCCAAGGCTGTAATCAGATTTGGCTCAGGATGCCACCTTCATTAGCATATTAGCCAAGTTTGTCATGCCGTGCAACGAAGGTTAGTAATTTAGCTGAACCACAGAGTTAGAAGCGGAGACACAGTTGCAGGATTTATTCATATGAAGCCTTGATATAAAAAGGAAACGAATGCTTTATTTATTTTTATTTTTTACTGTGCATGGCATATAACAGACCATCTGCTGGATCTGAAATGATACTGTAAATTCTCTCTCACTGTATAGACATTATTGCTTAAACACAGCTTGTAGGAGCTCAGCAAGGGAAGACTGTAGCATGGCAGAGTGAGGAATAGGCTAACTAATGAGCCTCCTCATAATCCTGTGTCTTTGGCCTAATGGGGCATTTAAGGGAAGATAATGCATGCAGTCGAGCTTTCTCCTTACATCCTCATTTGTATCAAGTGCTAGTACAAGTGCTGCACATTTAGCACATTCCCTCGCCTTTTTCTTTCTGCTGACTACTTTATTAGTACAACAGGAATATCAGTTCTGCTGTTATACACTAATTATCCTGTTCTTGATTTGTCTGATCCTCTATAAACACTGCTGCATTGCTCCTTTTCCAAAGCAGTGTCATGATCATCATCACTCACCAGAGCTCGAGCGATAGTGGAGTGCAGTAACTGATCGGTCGGATGGATCGGACTTGCCAATAACTGATTAATCAACTGATTCAAAAATAATAATAAAATAACTCAATTTAAAAAAGTACTGAACTTTATTACAAAAAATAAAAACGTTTGATATTTTTATTTGACATTTTTTCTATGATAAATACAGTATAAATCTAATTCGTGAAAGCTGTTTGATTTTTTTGTTTGTGATGTTGATCATCTAGCCGTTAGCTTGCGAGCTAACATCCTGTACCAGTAACTTTTCCTCTCTTCTACATCGCTTTGCTTTACTGCTTTCTGTGGCATGTTTTTATCTTTTAAAATACTAAAGATCTTTTATTCCTTTTTTTAAATGTATTTACTAAAAGCAAGATTTACTACATGCTACAGCTAAACCAATAAATAATAAAAAAAAAGTGTTCCTAGTGACACATAACACACATGTAGTTGAAGATCAAGGCTAAGTGGAACGTTTCAAGTCGTCATTAATAAAACAGAGGCGATGTGATTTTGAGGATGTAAATTTGAATATCAGTAATAGAGTTGATCCTGGTGAAGTTAAAGCAGCTGCTCGATCTTGTTATTTGTCCCTGTTGTGTAATTCGCTCTCAGACCTCAGAGTTGTGTGTAATTAATAAAGACGGGCGTCTGCCGTTCTACTGCCCGCATAAGCATTTTGTGTCCTCAGGTCATCATCTCTGGCCGGTGGCCCAGGAAAAGTGATGCATCTCTCTCCAGCGTGGAAATCGTCGACCCTAATGATGATCTGAGGATTAAAATCATCCACTTAGAGAAAAAACAACAACAGTAACACCAGCACCCGCACCAGCACCCGCACCCGTAATAGCACCAGAGGTGGGAAGTAACGAAGTACAAATACTTCATTACTGTACTTAAGTAGATTTTTTCGGTATCAGTACTTTACTCCACTATTTATTTTTCAGACAACTTTTTACTTTTATTCATTAAATTTTTACACAAATATCTGTACTTTTTACTTCTTACATTTTCAAAACAGACTCGTTACTTTAGTTTTAATCCATTGATTTGGTGAAATATTATTTTTTTATTTTCACTGCGTGCCGATTTCAGCCGAACAACCGATTTCCTGTTATTGCGCGTTCAATCCACTGGTGTATAAAGTACGGACTCTCACTCACCACAGAAGGCAGTAAGAAGTTTGGGGTTAATGTGGATGAGACAGAGGGAGTCAGTGATGTAAACATGGCTGAGAACAGACACATTCCTGATCATCATCATCCTTTCTCTGCTTGTGTTCTATATGTGGATCTTCAGCCTGGACACATTCATTAGGTAACAACATTTTTAATTTGTTTTGTATTAATATATATATATATATATATATATATATATATATATATATATATATATATATATATATATATATATTTATTTATATTTATTTGGCTGTCAAAATTAAAATTATTTTAAACGGCACGAAATTTTTTCCTTTCTTTACTTAGATATAAAATAAATAAATAACCTCCAGATAAAAATATTTTTAATAAGTAAACTTTTGTTCAATCTCTGAGTCTCAAATTAAACACCAAAATCCGCCATGATTCTCACAATTTACCCTCTGAGTGGCGTTTTGTGGGTTTTTCCCTCATAATGGCGACACAAACTTAAATTACTGTCTTTATTGATCGTACAGATAAAAACAATACATCATTTAAATCTGTAAAATGTCTATAATTTTATATATATATATATATATATATATATATATATATATATATATATATATATATATATATATATATATATAAGCTTCCTGACTTGACTTAAAGAGGTGCAGTTTCTCCGGTATCACCTCATTAACTGTCCGTGTGGAAACATAGCAAAGGCTCTAAATGATGCCACACATCTCTGCACTGATATAGCCTTTATATTTAATCACTGTACATATGCTTACATACATATCACATGCTGTACATATGATACATGTTTAACACCTCCAAGCTGCCAGTTTTGGGCACCTGAGCAAGCCCTTAACTCACTACTGCTCATTTAGTAAATGAGATCATTAAGATTTGCTCGGGATAAACACTTCCAACAGGAAGTGGCTATATCTCGCTATCATTGTCTCTCTATTTTCTCTATCTAATTGTCTCTGTGTCTCTTTTAGTAAATGTCTCTGTCTCACTGTATATGTCTCTCTCTTGCTGTTTCTCTATTTGTTTCTCACTCTTTCTAAAGCTGTGTCTGTGTCTCTTTGTCTTTGTCTCTGTCTTTCCTGCTTATTTACATGTCTAACAAAGTTTTGAGTTTTGAAGTAATGCCATTAGTGATCTATGATGAAAGACTTTCCTGGTTGGATTCTTACCTCTAGTTTCATAGTGAACATTATAAGAAGTTTTTAAAAACAGAACAATAAAAGATCATTAAAATTGGTTGCTGGTAAATCATGGTATATCAGTGGTGCAGGTGTTGGAGATGTGGTTCTTGTACCTGAGTCACTTCTCATAGACTTCGAGTAACTGAGAGAATGTACAGGATGGAGAAGTTTTGACCCTCTACCATCATGATCTAAGAGAAAATACTGGTCTCCTAACTATAGAAAAGCCAAGAGTCCAATAAGCAAAGGCTTGTTTGCCTCTCCTGTGTTGGTGTAATGGTCAGTGAAGCGGTCACTGCTATCTGACTCACCCGGTTCAATTCCTACCCCTTAAGTTTAAATTGTTTAAAAAGTTTTTAAAAAGAACCAGAAAAGGTCCAAAAAATCAGGGTGTTGCAGGAGATCCTGTGGCTCAATTGGAAGAGCTTTACCTCTGGGTTGAGAGGTTGCCTGTTCAAACCCCGGCCAGGGCTCAAAGTTAAGAGTGTGAAAGGTTCCGGTGGTCGTAGTAAGGAAGGTGTCAGAAATGGCTGCGTGGAAGGTTGGATGTGGTTTCGGAGGGTGTATCCTGAAGCAGCAGGGCAATATCCGGGCATTGCCCCCCGGTGTCTGAGTAGCTGAAAACAGTGGGGTTATGAAGCAAAAAATGTTCAAAAAAGTATTGTCTTAGTTTTGCATATATAGGGAAAAAGTCTGTCAAAAACCTATCACCTTCACTTTTTCTGAGGCTGTGAAGTAGCAGGTCTTCACAGCCTTTGTTTACAGTCAACTACCTCATTGCTCACCAGACACTACTTTCCACACAGCTTAACCAGTGTGGGGACAAGCCAGATTCAAACCAGCAACCTCTGAGCTCAGAGGCACGGCTTTTATCACAAAGCCATCAAGTCCCACAACACACCTTCTTTTTTTTCGGGGTTTATCATTTGTTTCAGGCTTCAAAGCAAGAAATTCAGACCAGACAGAAACACAGAAAGCAGGATTCGAACCCTGAACCTCACCAACAGCGAAATACCAATCTTAACCAACTGAACCATCGGGAAGGACCAGCTGCGACAATTGTTTAGAGCAGGTCTATCTTTTCTTTCAAACCATCAACACAAGAATATAATGCTAAAGACAGACTCAGGAAGCAAACCCATGACATGACTAGCAGGGACAAAGCAGGATTCGAACCCTGATTCACACCATTAGCAAGGCACCAGCATTAACCCACTGAACTATCAGAAAGGATAAGCTGGGAAGCTTGTTAAGAGCAGGTCTATCTTTCTTTTTAACCCATCAAAACAAGAATATGAAGATGTAGGAATCAGGAATTTAACCTACCTCATGACTAGCAGACAGAAAGCCAGGTTTGAACCCTGACCACCAACATTAGCAAAGTACCAGCCTTAACCCACTAAGCCATCAGAAAAAAAACTGGATGGGAAGCTTGATTAGAGCAGGTCTATCATTCTTTTCAAACCATCAACACAAGAATTTAACGGTAAAGTAAGATGTAGGAAGCGAATACAGATGTAAGTAGCACAAGTTGAACCCACATTGTAAATAACAGGAAGAAAGCAGGATTCGAACCATGATCCCCACCACCAGCGAGATACCAACCTTAACTCGTTGAACCATTGGTGAGGACAGGCTAGGAAGCTTATTTAGAGCAGGTCTATCTTTCTTTTCAACCCATTAAAAACAAAAATATATCGCTATAGAAAGATGTAGGAAGTGAATCCTGATCGTGACTGGCAGACAGAAAGCAGGATTCGAAATCTGAACCCGACCAAAAGCAAGAAACCTGATTTAACCCACTGAACCATCAGGGAAGACAAGCCCGGAAGGTTGTTTAGAGCAGGTCTATCTACCTTTAAACCATCAACACAAGAATATAAAGCTGAAGAAATATTTAGGAAGCAGGAACATAAATTACATCGCAACTAGCAGGCAGAAAGCAGGATTCAAACCCTGATCCTCATCATCAGCAAGGTACCAGCCTTAACCCACTCAATCATGGAAGAGATCAGACTTGGACGCATGTTTAGATGAGGCACAAGCCTTAAACCACTGAGCGACCGCTGCTGAAAAGCATGTGCGCTTTTGGAGGGTTCATACTTTGTTTCATGCCAGCGCAGTAAGAAAGAAGGCATGTAGGACTGGCTTTAAAACCTTATCACCAGCGTGGACTATATTAAGGACCATGTTCAGGCACAAGCCTTAACCCACTGAGCTACCACAGAAGTGCCTTTTATTTGGTGGAGTTATCTTTCATTAAAGACCAGGAAATCAAGAAATGAATCCAACACAGAAAGGACAGAATTGAAATGTTTTCAGAGGGGACAAGGTCCAGAAGTTTTATTTAACAACTCAGCAACCAGCTCGACCAGGAATCAAACTCTCAAACTCATCCTTGTGGGGATACTGACATTAACCCACTAGGCTATCACATCTATCTAGCTAGCTATCTAGCTATCTATGATGTGAGGTCCAGTTAACAGCTTAAACAGGTAGCAGTAATAATTACTTTTTACTTAAGTACATGTCAGAGCCAAGACTTCTTTACTTTTACTTAAGTAAAAAAGTTTAATCAGTACTTCAACTTTTACCCGAGTATTTTAAAACATGAGTATCTGTACTTCTACTTAAGTAAAGGATGTGTGTACTTTTGCCACCTCTGAATAGCACCAACAACAGCACCCGCACCAGCACCCTAACCCAGCACCCTAACCCTAACCCAGCACCCGCACCCTAAACCAGTACCCTAACCCAGCACCCGCACCAAACAGCACCCTAACCCAGCACCAGCACCCTAACCCAGCACCCTAACCCTAACCCAGCACCCGCACCAAACAGCACCCGCACCAAACAGCAGCACCCGCAACCGCACCAGCACCCGTCCTCCACCCGTCTCCATGGAAACTGCTCCAGGATATCTTTATTGTACAGCCTTTAAAATCTTTTTTCTTTTTAAGATGTTTGCCTGGACGCTGATCAACTCGCACGTTAATACTGAGACCTGAAGACCTGATACCAAACTGGAGGAATGTAAGAAAAGAACCTCATATCCCATGAATGGACATTACTGGCTGTTTCACAGTTCCTTTAAGTTTACTTGTGAGTTCAATTAATCAGCACCTATAGCTGATTACTGTACTATCAGCAAAATCAGCTATCAGCTATCAGCGGCTGAGAAGGTCCGCTGTCATTACGAGAGCAACCTCTAGAGGCGAATCACTTTGTTTTCACACGTGAGAGCACTATTTTGTCCATGGCCATGTTGATCATAGTAGTTAAAATTTTAAAAGTAATGAATTTAAAGTACATTTAGAATAAAATATTTTAATCAATGCATGTGTAGCACACTTTTATAATTAATTAATGTTTTCATTTTTATTGTTGTAGTAAAGTTCAGTAATTTCTTTTTACATGGAGTGCTTTTTTTCCCAAAATAACTTTGTCTATGTATTCCATTAATATAAGCTGAAATTCAGCACAGTTTGCAGTAAAACAGCATGCCATTAAAACGTTCTTTTATGCATCATTTCAACACTTCCACTTCCCTAATACACTTACTCATCCGACCCCAAACCCCCCACAAACCCCCCATTCTGTACCCATAACACCAGAATAACGTGCCTGTATATAATTAGCTACATGCTGACATATACAGATGAGGTGAGACCATTAGGAGTGTCATTTCAAAGCTCCCTCTTTCGACACAGGTTGATAATGAGACTCCTGGTATTTCCTTTTCCCCGAAAAGGTCATTGGGGTTTAAATTGGACGTCTCACCACAAGGTCTAGGGTGAGTCAGGGAGGCCAAGTGTCACTCATTTTCCACATCTCTCATGAAAAACGAGTCTCCGAGGCTGGTCTGTAGAGAGCCGGGACTTTTTCTCTTTTTGTGTACTGTACATGATGTAAAATTAATTGTTGAATATCCAACATTTTCAGAGGTGGCAAAAGTACACACATCCTTTACTTAAGTAGAAGTACAGATACTCATGTTTTAAAATACTCGGGTAAAAGTTGAAGTACTGATTAAACTTTTTTACTCAAGTGAAAGTAAAGAAGTTTTGGCTCAGACATGTACTTAAGTAAAAAGTAGTTATTACTGCTACCTGTTTTAGCTGTTAACTGGACCTCACATCATAGATAGATAGATAGATAGATGGATGTGATAGCCTAGTGGGTTAATGTCAGGGTCCCCACGAGAATAAGTTTGAGTCCTGGTCGAGCTGGTTGCTGTGTTGGTAAATAAAACTTCTGGACCTTGTCCACTCTGAAAACATTTCAATTCTGTCCTTTATGTGTTGGATTAATTTCTTGATTTCCTGGTCTTTAATGAAAGATAACCAAAAAAAAAGCACTTCTGTGGTAGCTCAGTGGTTTAAGGCTTGTGCCTGAACATGGTCCTTAATATAGTCCACGCTGGTGATAAGGTTTTAAAGCCAGTCCTACATGCCTTCTTTCTTACTGCGCTGGCATGAAACAAAGTATGAACTCTCCAAAAAGTACACATGCTTTTCAGCAGCGGTTGCTCAGTGGTTTAAGGCTTGTGCCTCATCTAAACATGCTTCTGAGTCTGATCTCTTCCATGGTTGAGTGGGTTAAATCAGGTGTCTTGCTTTTGGTGGGGTTCAGGGTTCGAATCCTGCTTTCTGCCTGCCAGTCACGATCAGGATTCACTTCCTACATTTTTCTTTAGCGATATATTTTTGTTTTTAATGGGTTGAAAAGAAAGATAGACCTGCTCTAAACAAGCTTCCTAGCCTGTCCTCACCAATGGTTCAATGGTTTAACGTTGGTGTCTCGCTGGTGGTGGGGATCTTGGTTCAAATTCTGCTAATTTCCTGCTATTTACAATGTGGGTTCAACTTATGCTACTTACATCTGTATTCGCTTCCTACATCTTTCTTTAGCGTTAAATTCTTGTGTTGATGGTTTGAAAAGAAAGATAGACCTGCTCTAATCAAGCTTCCCATCCTGTTTTTTCCTGATGGCTTAGTGGGTTAAGGCTGGTACTTTGCTAATGTTGGTGGTCAGGGTTCAAACCTAGCTTTCTGTCTGCTAGTCATGAGGTAGGTTAAGTTCCTGATTCCTACATCTTCATATTCTTGTTTTGATGGGTCAAAAAGAAAGATAGACCTGCTCTAAACAAGCTTCCCAGCTTGTCCTTCCAGATGGTCTAGTGGGTTAATGCTGGTGCTAATGGTGTGATAAAGGCTTTGTGGTAAAAGCCTTGCCTCTGAGCTCAGAGGTTGCTGGTTTGAATCTGGCTTGTCCCCACTCTGGGTAAGCTGTGTGGAAAGTAGTGTCTGGTGAGCAATGAGGTAGTTGACTGTAAACAAAGGCTGTGAAGACCTGCTTGCTTCACAGCCTCAGAAAAAGTGAAGGTGATAGGTTTTTGACAGAATTTTTCCCTATATATGCAAAACTAAGTCGATACTTTTTTTGAACGTTTTTGCTTCATAACCCCCTGTTTTCAGCTTCTCAGACACCAGGGGGCAAATGCCCGGATATTGCCCCCCTGCTTCAGGATACGCTCTCCGAAACCATCCACATCCAACCTTCCACGCAGCCATTTCTGACACCTTCCTTATTACTGTCATCAGAACCTTCCACACTCTTAACTTTGAGTGCTGGCCGGGGTTTGAACCAGCAACCTCTCAACCCAGAGGTAAAGCCCTTCCAATTGAGCCACAGGATCTCCCGCAAGAATTAGATTTTTAGGACCTTTTTTGGTTCTTTTATAAACAATTATTAAACTTTTTAAACAATTTAAAGGCTAGCTAAGGGGTAGGAATTGAACCGGGTGAGTCAGATAGCAGAGGCCGCATTACTAACCACTACACTACCAGAGGGGTGGCTAACAAGGCTTTGCTTATTGGACTCTTGGCTTTTCTATAGTTAAGAGACAGTGTTTTCTCTTAGATCATGATGGTAGAGGGTCAAAACTTCTCCTTCCTGTACATTCTCTCAGTTACTCGAAGTCTATGAGAAGTGACTCAGGTACAAGAACCACATCTCCAACACCTGCACCACTGATATACCATGATTTACCAGCAACCAATTTTAATGACCTTTTATTGTTCTGTTTTTAAAAACTTCTTATAATGTTCAATATGAAACTAGAGGTAAAAATCCAACCAGGAAAGTCTTTCATCATAGATCGCTAATGGCATTACTTCAAAACTCAAAACTTTGTTAGACATGTAAATAAGCAGGAAAGACAGAGACAAAGACAAAGAGACACAGACACAGCTTTAGAAAAAGTGAGAAACAAATAGAGAGACAGCAAGAGAGAGACATATACAGTGAGACAGAGACATTTACTAAAAGAGACACAGAGACAATTAGATAGAGAAAATAGAGAGACAAAGATAGCGAGATATTTTGGAAGTGTATATCCCGAGCAAATCTTAATGATCTCATTTACTAAATGAGCAGTAGTGAGTTAAGTGCTTGCTCAGGTGCCCAAAACTGGCAGCTGTTAAACATGTATCATATGTACAGCATGTGATATGTATGTAAGCATATGTACAGTGATTAAATATAAAGGCTATATCAGTGCAGAGATGTGTGGACATCATTTAGAGCCTTTGCTATGTTTCCACACGGACAGTTAATGAGGTGATACCGGAGAAACTGCACCTCTTTAAGTCAAGTCAGGAAGCTTTTATATATAATTCTAGACATTTTACAGATTTAAATGATGTATTGTTTTTATCTGTACGATCAATAAAGACAGTAATTTAAGTTTGTGTCATTATGAGGGAAAAACCCACAAAACGCCACCCAGAGGGTAAATTGTGAGAAGCGGATTTGGTGTTTGATTTGAGACTCAGAAATAAAACAAAAGTTTACTGATCAAAAATATTTTTATCTGGAGTTAATTTATTTATTTTATATCTAAGTAAAGAAAGGAAAAAATTTAGTGCGGTTTAAAATTATTTTAATTTTGACAGCCAAATATATATATATATTAATACAAAACTGATTAAAATGTTGTTACCTAATGAATGTATCCAGGCTGAAGATCCACATATAGAACACAAGCAGAGAAAAGATGATGATGATCATGAATGTGTCTGTTCTCAGTCATGTTCTCATCACTGACTCCCTCTGTCTCATCCACATTAACCCCAAACTTCTTACTGCCTTCTGCCTGCTGATTCTTATCTTCGTAAAGCATGAGAGTCAGGACTTTATACACCAGCGGATTGAACGCACAATGACAGGAAATCGGTTGTTTGGCTGAAATCGGCACGCAGTGAAAATAAAAAAATTATATTTCACCAAATCATTGGATTAAAACTAAAGTAACGAGCCGGTTTTGAAAATGTAAGAAGTAAAAAGTACAGATATTTGTGTAAAAATGTAATGAGTAAAAGTAAAAAGTTGTCTGAAAAATAAATAGTGGAGTAAAGTACTGATACCAGAAAAATCTATTTAAGTTCAGTAACGAAGTATTTAAAGGACTCTTTATATTTCCCACATTTGGAAGTTTCTTTCTTTTTCAGTTATTCAGTAAAATAATGCAATATGCAAATATTTAAAAATAAAATTGTTCCTATTTAATGCTGGGGAAAAAAAACCTTTGTTAGAGTTTGTAATGGTTAGAGTGGGAATTGTATTGGTTTTAATGAACGCTGTAATGTTGGGAATCTGTTGCCTTCAGTTTGTGGCTGTTGCAACTGATAACATTAAGGACCAATAGAACCTCTGGTAACTGAATGATGACACATTAGCATCTACTGGACACCATTAGGTCATTAAGAGTCCAGATGATTGAGGTTATCGCCTGTAGAATATTGAAATAAACTGAACATAAAGACTGTAAGCTGTGATCGACAGGTGAGAGAGCATGAAGCCCCTCCCATTTACAGAGCATGGAAACGTTTGCTTCCTTGGTACGTCTTCGATCAGGTCACTGATGGAGGCAGATTCTGTGTCCACAATCAACATCTTAATGATACCATTAAAACATTGGACACGGTGTAACAGGCCATTTAGCAAACATTGTTCAAACTTCGATTAAAAAGAGGGTGTTTTGGTGTTACGTGGCGTGCGATCGAGCAGAAGCGGTCAGTGTGAACAGTGAAACGAGCCTCAGGCTTTCAGTTTGAAGTGGTCAATTAACTCCATTTAATTGGCCTGTCTCGGAGTGTTTCAAAGGCCTCACCGGGCAATTGTGCCCACTAGCCAGGTAAAGGCAGAGAAACGTAGAGCATGTAATTATAAAGTCATACCTTTTCTGTGTCCTTTACCTGTGGGCGTGTTGCTGTGCTCAAATTGTGGTATGAGCTAAAGGTTAATTATACTGACTAACTGCGAGATGATTTTTGTTATACTTCTATTACCTGAGCAGGCCTTCGTTTTTTATTACAATAAACATTGGTTTGAGTGTTAAAATAAATGGTTTGAGTGTTAAGTCAAACCTTCCTGTGCATTTTTCTATACTATAAAGATTCATACACATGCATGATTATACAGTACACTTCATTCTCCCAGGTGATGAACTGCTTAAAATTCCGATTGAAAGACTGTTTACGAGACGTTCTCTAATCCGACATGGTGTTTACGGTACATATGCCGCCGATTCCAATCGGAATGAGTTGTGACACGCGCACATCAGCTCGTGTCCCGTCAAGGTGGAGTTCCATCGTTTCTTATGTGTGCTATGTAAAGTGTTGCTCTTAATCAAGCAACAGTAAGAACTTGTGAGGATACTACTGCTGGGAAGTGTGAGGAAAAGACGTGTGCAGGAAGCTGAGCATATCTTTAAGGAGCCTCTGAATCCCACCTGTCCATCCTCCGAGAAGCAAAAGCGTGTGGATGAAGGTCTGTAGTGAGGACCGGTGGGAGCAGGTTGACCTGGAATGGAAGCTTTCGCATGAGTCGCCAGTCCTTCACATGTTTGCGTGGACTGCTAGAGGGATTTATGGCCCGAGAAGAAGAAACCGTCAGAAATCCAATTCCCCCGATTCTGCGTGTCGCGGTTGTTTTATACAAACTGGGAAGCAGTGCAGAAAACCGTGTTCAAGTCAAATCACGTGTTTACAAGAGCACTGTAAAAAATTGTGTATTTTCTGAAAGGGAATGATGAATACGAAACGAGATCTGATACTGATGCCAGGTGAACAGGGGGCTTTCAAAACTGACACAGAGATTTGAGGAAGCACATTTAGTCCCTCAAGTAACAGCGCTCATCAGCGGCAGTAATCGCAGGTTTAACACGTTTATACGGCGGAATTTTTATTTTGTTTGGTTTATAGAAAGGTTTATTCCACTTCTATCAAACTCTTTACAATTTCATTCGGTTTGGCCATTTTTATTATGATTGAGGTGATGATATGGAACAATTTAATTCGGATTGGACTTTTAAACCCATTCCATGCTCCATGTGAACACACCTACTGTGTAGTGAATCAGGTTCCTACCAGTGTCCTGAATCCTGTACACCATTTACTGAGTCAAACCCAGAGAGACGTGTTTAGAGTCGGGCTGCACTTCTGCTCAATCGGATTCTTTTAAAAGTTTAGCAGCTTTAAATCCTTTCCTTTATGATCAACACAAAAACTATAATACTAATAGAAATGTGGACTATTTCTATGAAGAAGTCTACTCTAGATGAACATGAAGATGGCATGAATCAGCAGGAGAGGAGAAGATTACTGTCGTTATTTTGCCCTTTATTTGTTTTATTGTTTAATTATCAGAATAAATTAAACCTAAAATGGAAAACTATAAAGTATTGTTGTGCGTTCTAATTAAATGTTCATGAAAAAATACTAGTATCATTCATTCTGAATGATTTATAACACTTTGTTAAACTTCATCTTTCTTTTCCTTTCTTTCAAAGGCACAAAAGTCAGACTCTGCTGCTGAAGACCTTGAACAGAAACTGAACTATACAGTAAACCACATGACCTCGAAATGAGTCACATGTCTGAGCTCAAGAACAATCCCAGCAATTCAAGAGATAGAATTTCTGAAATTCACAAAGAGCTATATAGGCTTTATTTCACTGTCCTTGCCCATTTTATGATACGCCATTGTTGGATTAATCTGAAGACCAGAAAAGGGTAGAATAAAAGGATGGCGTCTCTAGTACCCCATTTTGCTGTGCTTCAGCTACAAGAAAAGTGTGAAGGAGCAGCGTTATATCAGAAGTAATAACCTTGAACATGTCTTGCTGTATTAGTGCCATTCTGGCCAGGCTTATTCGCGCCTGACTCAGCCACTGATTACCTTGTCAAGGAGCCCCGGCTGTGTTAAAGTGCAAAAGTGTTCTTGTGTCGGCTCGCAAAAAATAGAGCAGACAAATTGCCACCTTTGCTTTCGGAAGTCGTCAAGCAAATTGGCAGGCGTCCTGTTTCTGTGTACACTTTTATAAAGAAATGGGCTGAAATTGTGCATAAGCGAGCGTGAGCAGCCCGTGTGTTTGTGCCTACATGTCTGCAGTGTCTACGGGGGGAGGGGATAAAGTTCCAGGCTGATGCTGCAGTTCTGCAAAAGACCCCTGAATAATAATGACTTCCTCAGGGATATTCATACACACCCAGTTCTAGCTTTTTTTTTTTAACCATTTTACTATTAAAATAGGAACGTTTATGAGTTTTAGCAGTGTGGCCCCATTGGGGGGGATGAGGTAATACAGTCAGCATGGTTTTCTACACCATGTGATGTGATTTGTTTAATATTTCTTTGATCTCTGCAGTAACTTTTATTTCTATAGTATTTCTTATTGTCTCAAAGCAACTTTACAGAATGTAAAAAATTTAAGACAAAATTCACTTCCACTGTATTTAAATGTGTGTGTATTTATCCTCGATTAGCAAATCAGTGGAGACTATGACAAGGAAAAACTTCTCATTTTAACCCATTCTCATTTGGGTGACACCAAAACCATGTAACATCATACAGTAACACAAACACAGATGAACTCGCTAGATGATATTTGTGTGTCTGCCATTAAGTCCTCCTGAGGGGTTTGATTCTTAAATGTTCTGGCCAAATGTCTTTTCTTTCTGCTTCCTCAAATTGCTATGCAGGGGAGCATGTTTAGCATTATCTAATAAAGTATCCATTATGTTTAAGTTCTACTTCCTTAATAACTCTTGCATAAATTATTGTAAATAATCACCAGTTAGTATTAATAATGAATAAAGAAACACTAGAACTAAACGTCAACTGATTCATCCATATTCATCCACAAGTCCATACCGATAGTTTTTCCGGGTTACGTTTTACAGTACAGTTTTAAAAGCTAGCAGTTGATTAATCGGTTATCTGCAATTACGTTCCAAACCAGCTATCGGTAAAACCTATTGGTCGACCTCTAACTAGAACATGATGCCACAATTCTCACTTCCAAACATGCGTGCATGAGCCTTTCTATTTCTGTTGTGTATACTGTTCACAAACCTTGAAACTGAACTGAATCACTGCTAAACAGCAGGAAGGTATCGAGTGAACCTGTATGGAAACTTCCTGTTTTGATGGTGGAACAGAATCAAAGATTTCTTCATAAACCAAACAGAACAAAACACTTTGGCACTTGATTTATTATCGGTGTAGGTACATTCAAGGCATCGCTGATTTGCATATAGCAATGAGCACAAACTCTGCAAAAAGGTTCACAGTGAACTGAAACAATGAAATGCCTCCTCACTGATCACATGGTTCCAGGGTTATAGTAAACATTGATTTTGACCAATCAGAAGAAAGATCGATTTAAACAGATGCATAAAGTGTTTTAAAATACAGGTAAAACATATTTCCTTTGTTTTTCTTTATAATATATGGCATGGTATCATTGTGACTTTTCTTCTGTACGACTCTGATGAACAGAGCAGCTGCTGTCGTTCCTGTAAAGCTTTATTACGACTACACCGTCGTCCTGGGTAACGACGTCAAATAAAAGTGGCGTGTTTATGTGAGGCACGAACGCTGACAACACTGATCAACATTAGCATTCAACTGCTGCAAAATAATTAAATCTAGCTGATGATTATGGGTTGCTATTGCTAAGTCTATTGAGATCCAAAGCCTGAGATGTTATTACTATGAAAGATTTGATCCCGAGGTATACGAATCTTATCACACTTAGTGATACAAGTAGACAGCGATTCGGAAAGTACATATTAAACAGGGAATTAGTGTTTAGGTGGTCAATATTGAGCTAGACGCACTTGTGACTGATTTGAAATGAATGCTGAATGCAAGAGCATGTATAAAAAATAAAAAAAGAAGATATGAAAACTGAGCAAAATATATTAAATGTTAAAAAACACTAATGTCAGTAATGTAGGCAGCACTTTTTTCATTTAAAGGATAAAAACATTCAGGTTTCTAGAACACAATTATCATTGTCTTTTAATGACTAACACCTGATATGGACTCAGTAAACACAGTTCTGCCTTTTCAATCGTTCAGAAAAACAGGACATGAGAAGATCCGACAGGTTTCAGGCACAAGGCCGAAGCAGTAAAGTGTTTCAGGAATCAGGACATGAAGGACAGGATGAAACACTTTCCATTCCTTTTTGACTAAACCACAATCATAGAACAGCCATAAAATCAGCCCCTGTGTCTAATATTGTGTTTTGCCCACTCATACCTCAAAATCTGCTCTGAGCTTCACAGCCTGGACTTCACTGGACCTCTGAACGGGTGTGTTTGTGTTTCCAGGCACCAGCAGATCCTTAAGTTTAGAAATTGTGAGGTGGAGCTTTAATCGCTGGTCCAGCATGTCCCACACATGATGACTGAATTGAGATCTGGGGAATTTAGAGGTGTGAGGTTCCTCCACATGTTCCTGAACAGTGTGTTGTAGTTGGGATGTGCAGGTAGATTTATGTCCAGGTCAAGACATTAGGAACATTTGGGAAAAATGTTTAGGTATAAATGTTCATGTGAGTCACATGAATTCCAGGCCAAAGGCTTGAAAAAAATAAAGACAACACAAACTTACCTCACTTCAGTTATTTAATGCGGAAACCAAGAAATCGCTGAAAAAAGAGAGGAAGGAGAGAAAACAGCTTTGCACAATTAGAACAGGAAATGGGAGCAACAGCAAAAGAAGAAATCTACATGTCTGTGAGACCTCTATTGGTGTGGAAAAGAAGTTTCCCAAAGTAAACATGAACCTGTCTACAGCTCACTGCTTCTTCCTGCTTGGTGCAGTTTCATTTAACACTAATGGACACTAATACTGGAACCAGGAACATCCTTGGAATATACCAGGAACACCCCACAAGACCTTGTTTTTGGAGAAGCTTTGAGCTAGTTGTCTGGGTCTTCTCAAAGTCGCAAATTCATTTTACATTACTGGTATTTGGCAGAACCCTTTGTCCAGAACAACCTCCAATTATATCGTTTTACAACCTTTTGATCTGAAGTCCAACATCTTAACCATCAAGATGATACAATTCTAACATTTGTGTACTGGTGCTTCCAACACATCAGCTTCCAGAACTAGCTGAAAACTTGGTCAAATATCCCCATTTACAGCACCATGCTAATCATCTCAACCCCTTTTCTCCTCGCTAGCAGTGTAACATCTCCTTCATTTTGCTCCTTGTTCAGTTGAACGTTGAGGACATTTTCAGGAGCTAACAGCAAAACAGGACCATTTGTCCCTCGTGTTTCAGATGGTTCTCCAGTTTGATCTGCGCTAGAAATAACACACACGATGCTAATATCTCATGGGAATAACAAAATTATATACAGTCCCACAAACGAACACTTTACATTTGTTTATATTGGAATGTTTATCACATGAAATGTGTTTCAGGGTTTTGGAGTTTAAAATGAAAACTCTGACATTATAAACAGCCGAAAGAAGCAGAAATCGACCCGATCTTTCCCTTCAGGGCGATAATGATGGACGAACATCTGGCAGAAATCTGTACCAGAATCAGTGAAGTGGAGACTCTGAGTTCTCCACAGTTTAGACACAGACACTAAACAGTGTGAGTCCTAATTGTTCTCATTTCCACATGTGGTTCAGTCAGTTGGACTCGTTGTGTATATGAGGGAATCAGGCCTGAGTGTTTCTCCTCCGCTTTGTTTAAATCAATAAAATCCCACGTCAAGGCGATACATACACGTACTACAGCACTCGGCTCTGTGTAAAACACGGTCACGCTGAAAAAGTACGAGGAGTGGTATGTTTAGAAATGAACTCATAGTACATGTTAGTAGAAACTTTCATTCTGACACCTTTTTTTTAAGGGAAACTTTTCCGGGCGAGTGAAGAAACTCGTCACTCCTCCTCCCGAGCCGTTCTTTATGCCTCAGCGGTAAGCTCTATTTGCAAAGTGTTTCTGCCTGGAAAAATTTGCAGTCTGAAACCTTATCCTCGCCAATCTCTGTCACTCAAAGGCACTCGGCGGCTGGCGGTGGAGATGGAGAGCTTATTCCTTTCATTTGCACAAAGCAAAACACAATTTCTCTTTCCTGTGAGACGCCCAAATGGGCTGTGATGAATTAGTTCGAACAACGGCGTGCGAAAAACAAAGACTGACATGTTCTCATCCTGTCGTGTTGAGACGCATCACGCTTCTCAGCATCGCTATAACACTGAGAGCGAAAACATGCATCTTCACCGGATGGTAATGCGTTCGTTTTCGTGTTCGTGTTCGTGTTGTCGGAATAGTAATCGCTTCTGTGATCCGAATCGCATCGTTTATAACGATCTACAGTGCAATAAAAAATATTTTTTTCTTCAGAGGAGGTTCCTTATTGTAAATAATGTGTACACACACACGCACACACACACACACACACACACACACACACACACACACACACAAAATGTTTTCTTTCTTATTGTGTTCATATTAGCATTCTTTTATCACTGCAGCAGTTCTCTTTTACGCAAAATCTATTCTAAATCATTTTGATATTTTCTTAAAAGCTAAAAATAAGAAGGAAATGTGGTGTTTTTGTGTGTATTTTTATTCCATAATTGTAATTTATTTATTTATTTTTTATTAATAATTTTTAAAGTGTCCCTCTTATCCCTCGTTCCTTCTGTACATTACCCGTGCTTCAAAAGCCATTTTTCGCATATTTATCCAACATCCTTTCTGTCCTTCTCGTAAAACTCCTGCCCCTGAATTGGGGCAGATGAAATCACGTTGCCCTGACCCGCTGTAAAAGAGCTCTCCATGCAGAGCGCCTTCACGGTGGAGGAAGATGGTGTTCTGGATGGAGAAAGCAGAGCATGAAAATGACTTTCCTCCTGCCCTTGGGGAGCGAACGCCAGAACGAGAAAGAGAAACAGAAAGGACGTGTACACTTCACCAGGCGTCTTTTCTCGGTGGGAAAGGAAGCCTCGGCCAGGGAGCGGAACAAACACACAGCTAGAAGCCGCTGTACGCTCACTTCCTGCGGCCCTCCGAACACAGACGGGGCTCCTGTCTGAAAACTTGATTAACATTGTTTCTGATAGCAACGAGCTATTTACAGACTATTTCAGAAATTCTGTGAAGGGCAGAAGAGGAAAATGTCAGGAAAGTGCATGAAGACATCAAGGATCTCTCTCTGTGCTAAACAGATATTTTAGTTAATTAGATGAAACGAGCTGACACGGCAACGCAGCCAAATGCCAAAGCCGCATCTCACACACGTTTTTTTCCCTCTCGCTGTCAGATGCACCACGGTGTAACAAATGAGCCAGAGATTCATTTAAGTTAAAAAATAAAATCTAAAAAGAGGATCATTCTAGCTGTCCCAATAACTCTCACATTAATCACTGACAAGTCGCTGAAAAACACCTTCCACCCAAATGACGCTTGGAAATAGCACTTGATGCAGCACATGACAGGATGCTCTATAAAAAGTGAAGGGCACGAAATCAAGGTCATGAGGTCGTTTAAGGGTCAATGTTTTGGGTTTAATTGTGTTTTTTTATTTAATGTGCAGACGACATCAAATCAAGTGAAGACTTTAAGACATGAAGCTTTCTGAGTACGATCATCTCCTTAATTCATTAATGTATTACATGCAGGTTCTCATGCGTGTGTGTTTTTTGTGTATTTTTGGCTAAAAACATACATTTCAGCAGTGTTACACAAAGTAAAAGGTTTCAGATTCCTCTGTTTTACTCCCAGTGGTCTAAAGCATTTAAATAAATGTTCTTCATTACAGTGCTTTAGTCATTTTTCAGCTGCTTTCCAATTTTTTTAAGTATCAAAGCAACTTTTTCTACATGTATGAACGAGTTTCTGTACTTTTTACTGCAATATATTTTAACTGAAAGTGAACGTTACTATTTACATTGTGCAGCTCTGTTGAAGACGTCATCAACACTCTCCGACCCGCATCTGCTGCCTGGGAGCCACTTTTTATCACCGCTGGCCTCATTTCCAGTCCAAAAGGAGCTCAAATAAATTCAAACACTTTGAGAACCAGCTTTTGTTGAGGTTGAATAAAAATATTGGCCCCCTCTGAGACTGAGAGCTGCTTTACATCACAGTCAGAATATTTTAATTTGTGTTTAATGATTAAATTTTATTTGTGTAGTGAATTCTAATGTTTTTTAATGTTTTGTACTTTGTGACGATTGTCATTTTATTTGTTAATTAAAGATCCCTTTTTGAAAGATCGCTTTATTACTTTGTCTTTTTTCGACCGACTTTTGATCTTTGTTTCATTCTGAAGTGTTGATGTTGTTGTGTTGATGGTGAATGCAGTTTTGAGGTGTTGAATTTAAATAGTATTTCAGGAAATAAAACCTCACAAATCAGCAGTTTGGGGATTTTCACTGATGTGTGTGTGGGTGTTGAGGACGAGTGCATCTTTGAGTTTAGTATTTGACTAGTATTGAATGTAAAGTACTGTTTAAATCAGATACTCAGAGACTCAAGTCATATTGGAATTGATGACTTTTAACTTGTAATGGAGTCAGTTTTACTCTATGGTATCTATACTTTTACTCAAGTAGGATTTGTAGTTTCTGTTTTAATCCACACACTGATTAGGCATTAGACCGATCAGACAGATCAGACCGACTGTGTCAGCAAGGCATTAAACATACCTCAGTAAACATTACACCAAAATTTAACATGATCTTTTTCACAATGCAATTTCCTCCTCCTCTGTGTGTGTGTGTGTGTGTGTGTGTGTGTGTGTGTGTGTGTGTGTGTGTGTGTGTGTGTGTGTGTGTGTGTGTGTACACTATAGGCTTTGATCACATTTCAATCTGAGTGTTTTTTTAATTAAATAACAGATATTGACCTTAATGTTCATTAGCACTATGCTGCAAAACAAGAATTGAAACCTATTCTGTGTGTGTGTGTGTGTGTGTGTGTGTGTGTGTGTGTGTGTGTGAGTGTTACTCTCCTTTTCCTCTATATAGAACACCCAGGAAAGTGAGGATTTGAAGCTGTGATTGGCAGAGAGAAAATGACCTCGCATCAGAATGAAATGTAAGAGAGAAAAAAACAAGCTGCACACAAATGGTTTTGTGTCTGACAGCCGTCTCGACTTCGCCCCAGATCTCTGCTCTACACCACAGCGTTCCACTTTCTGTAGTTTCCCTGTATGTTTGTCATGTATGTTCTCCCTGTTAGCCCTGTGTCCTGTACATGCTAGCTCTACGCTAGCTCTGACTGTTACTGTAGAGATTCTAACTCTACGCTAGCTCTGGACTTTATTATTTTTTATATTCTATATCTGTATGATCAATATTCGTTTTTATAATCTCCTATACTAAATGTTTAACTTGTATATCCCGGCAGTAAAAAGCTAATATTGTAATTGTTGTCACAGAATTCCGATTAAACACAAACTACAGCAGAGAAGAACATTATGTGTTTGTATTATACATTTTCTGGTTAATTGGAGGTTGTGTCGTCTCTCGAGTGTCGTTGAGTTTCAGGTTTAAACGCCTCAAACATCCCATCGTCATCAGTGATTTCATTTTCCAGACATATCATTTATCAGCTACGGCTGCATTACACATTAAATGACACATGGGAGCAGTTTCATGACAACGTTACATCACAAATTACACACAGTAGATTAGATGAGTTCTGGGAGGATCTGGAGTGAAATGGAAGACAAAGTGTATCTGCTGTGTTGTGTTTACATGTGGGTTGTGAACGTGTCTGTGTGGTTGTGCACGTGGTTGTGAACGTGTCAGGGTTGGTTAAGCATAGACTGGGTTGGTTGCTCTGCTCCTCAGAAATGTTCCCAGGAGCTCAGTATTAACACACAGTCGAACTCGACTAATTGACCGCATGTATTTCCCTGGTGAGGTGAAGGACGCAACGGAAACTGGAGGCTGAAATTGATTAGAAATTGGTGACAGTGGAATTGTGATTACGTACACTGTCACATTAAAATGTTTATCATCTATGAATTAATAAACACAGATGAATGAAACCTCAGCGTCATGGCAACGAGATGTTTATCGTTGTATTTTTATTATATTTTTGGGTGGGAAGCGAGAGGTGATTTAAAAAAAAAAAGGAAGTGAAATAACAGATTATTTCTTTTCAGTAGATAATAAACCAACCTTGTGAAGAGCACCAGTAGCAGCACCTCCTAATCACTTTAATGTAATGTTGGAAGGTAATTGTTATAAGAGGCATTTTGAGGTTGTGATTAAACCAAACACGACACCATTACCGCCACCATCACCCTTTAATCCACTCGTTCCTGCAATTAGAGGCGTTCTCCAAGGCTGCCCTGTGAAAGCTCTAGAAGGTTCCTGTAAGTGCAGCATCACGAAAAACCCGACTCGAGCGAGTCCTGCGTATCTGAGCCACTTTGCTCAGTCCACTCCTCCATTTCCTCTACATTCCCATTTCAAGGACTCTACACAGAAGGATGGAGCAGCTAATGGAGCTTGAACACTGAATGCTCCACAGAGTGGCCTCTCATCTGTTTACAGCGTTGGCAGCCTCTGATTAGTAGTGTGATGGTCCGGACCACAGGAGGAATTGCTGCACTTGTTCCAGAAGAGCAAGAGTAAAAATCCTGGCCTTGTCGGTCTGATCCGATCTAATCTGATCTCCTCCACTCTCCCAGGCCTCCATCACGCACAAGATTTCCAGTGAAAGACCTTGACTTCGAAGCTGAAGGTTTTTTTTTCCTGAGAGCTGCCTGAGTGAAAAGGAAGAAAGGCATGAGTCTGGAGACGAGTGCGTGGTCTGCACCGAGTGTTTGATCTGAGACGAGGCTTTGAAGGGTTTGAAGTGTGCCTTAACGTTTGGAGTAAAGAGGCTGGAGAAAACCCTTATAACCTCTTTGTACCTGATCTTCTGACTGTTCAAAAAAATTCATACTTTTCAAGAAAAAACATTTTTGATTGGCAAAAATCGTGTTTGAAAAAAAAAACTAATAAGAAAATGAGAGAAACAAAACCACAAAATCGAACAAAAAAAGAATTACAAATATTTTCACACGTGAAGGATCATTTGAAAGATTTCTTTTTTGTTCTATTTTATTTCATTCTATTTTAGTAAAAAATACACAAAGCATTTTAAAAAGTTTATTTATCTAATAAATCAGATTCATAACCAGGAAAAAGGTGATTACATACGTGTTTTTATTAAACAGATTATGAATCTATTTTTTTTATATTAGACAATAAGGATTTAAACAAAGAAATAAATGTACTGTATGTATTTAATGAAAATATGTAATTATTATTTTTCAAACATGATTCATTTTATTGACAATTAGAAATAAAACATTACCAAAGCCTAAAAAATTAAATAGATTTAATGATTAAATAGAAATAAAATCTATCACTGTCACTGTACCATGTATCATACCAGGGGTTACAGACTGCACACTTCTACAGCGATTCTGAAAAGAGAATGTGATTTTCCTGTGTAGAGAACTGGGCTTTTCTCTCTCTCTCTCTCTCTCTCTCTCTCTCTCTCTCTCTCTCTCTCGGTCAGGTGTGTTTATGTATGGATCAGTTCGGTGGTGATGAATAGTAGAAGAGTCAGGAGCAGAGTGTGGATGGAGACGAGGTCACGCCGTGAGTCTGTCAGCCTTTTCATTACCCTGAATGTCAGTGAGTCTCTTCATCTTTGTCGTTCCTCTGCTGCAGCAGAACACAAATGTCAGGCAAGTTTATGAGAGTCTCAGCATGAGGAAGAGGATGAGGAAGATCACGGTGTCCTGATTTGGTGTTGTGATTCTAAATATTCAGCTTTTTCAGACAGAAAATGAACCAAACGTATCAAACACCATTTTTACAAACGAACGTGTGATGAAACTTTGAGCTTCAGTCGCTCGCAGAGTAACAATAATCCCTACACAGACTGTGGGATCGCTGAGCTACAGGTATCTCATCATCTCACTCACTTTATTTAACTTTATTTAACTCTGCTCAGATTTTACACATTAATACATTCATTATTTATTATTTAATTTTGATTATAGAAAAGATTAAATTCGATGTAATCCTGTAACAAACGAAATCATTAATCTTCCTTTAATCGATTCATCGATATTAAAAAGATCATGAAAAATAGCACAGTACACGTTTACACTCACGTGATACTGGGACGCAACACGAGGAAAAGCGATTAATTAAAAAAAGGTTTAAAAAAATACAAACTAAATGTATGAAAATGAAATAAAAAACAAGCCATGAGGTCAAAGGAACTGCCTGCAGAGCTCAGAGACGAGATGTGGCAGAGGCTACAAAACATTTCTGCTGCACTAAACTGAAGATTCCCAGGAGCACACTGACCTCCGTAATTCTCAAATGGAAAAAGTGTTTCTCAAACAGGACTCTTCCAAGAGCTGGTCGCCTGACCAAACTGAGCAATCAGGGGAGAAGAGATTTATTTCCAAGATGCAAGAAATTTCTCCAAGCAGCTGTTTTATTTATTAACCTGCCTCACAACGCATCTTAAAGAACTCACAGTTTACTGCTGATTGAAGGACAAATATATATAAAAAATAATAAAATATGTTCCTTGTTGTGTTCTGGAATCATCTCCCTCCCCTGTAGAGCCTCACTGTGAATCCCTGCTGCAGCACATAATGAGAATTAATTTGATTTAAAGTGAAAATTAGTGTGAAAAGAGAAAACCCACTGGAACTGATGTACAGCTGAAGCTTGATGATGTTTACCGTCAGTCGTGTTGAGCAGAAGGAGACCTGGAGGAACAAAGTGCTGTTGAAACCAGAGCTGGAGACAAATACTTCCTTACTGTACTTAAATAGATTGATCTGATATCAGTTCTTTACTTTTACTTTTGTTTTGTTTTTTACTTTCACTCATTAAAGTTTTTTACACAAATATCTGTACTTTCTACTTCCTACATTTTCAGTCTGTTTGGTGAAAAAATAGAAACTTGTTTCTTGTCATTGTGCTGCTTTTTCCATCCACTGGTGCATCATTTCCTGTTTCTCTCTCACACCACAGACAGTTTCTGAAGCTCAGAAGACAGTAAGAAGTCTGGGGTTAATGTGGATGAGACAGAGGGAGTCAGTGATGTTTTATATTAATATATTAATATGATGAGGTTTAGTTCCAGAGTGACACTAAAACAGGTAGTAATAATCATTAGTTTTTACTGAAGAACATGTCGGAGCCCAAACTTGAGTAAAAAAGTGCAGTCAGAACTTCAAATTCTACCAGAGTCTTTTACAACATCAGTATCTGCACTTCTACTGGGTGAAGGATGTGTGGACTTTTACTATCTCTGGTTGAAACACAGAAGGTTAGTTTCAGAAGTTTCTAAATAACTTCTAACACTATTCCTGTTAATGCACATTAAAATGGATAATGATGGTGGTGGTGGTGCAGGATACAGGAACTTCTGTCAGGAGCTTTCTGGGGGAATTAATATCATTAAACACAGCAGGGCAGAATGTCTCATTCCAGTACAGTTTGATTACAGGAAGAGGAAATTGCCTTTGACAGGTAATACAAATGGAGTAATTAGTATGCAGATGCAGCAGAACAGTTTACAGCAACGACAATAAGCTGAACTGATATCAATGAACAGAGAGGATTTTTGAATAAAAACTGTTTAAATGCACAATTAAACTTTAGAAGCACAAATGCTGGACTTTTTGATATACCACAGTGTTCAATATGAAAGTATGTAAGTATAAAACTTTATTATTAAATGAAAATCATTCTCATATAAACATATTGGAAATATTACATTTCAGACATGTGGGTATGTGACAATGCAGGTCTCGGGTGTGTTACAGGGTGTTAGTGGTGTAACTCCTCACACTAAGCTGTAGATCTGGATCTGAACACACACCTGAACCTTCAGCCAATCACAATCCAGCATTCACACTGATCACACCACATCCACCCCAGTGTTTAATCCTGTACCTCAAACACTGAGCACTTTTATTAAGGAAGAGGTAAATGTTGATATTTTTTCCGGCCCAAAATTGATCGCTAACACCAGATTTTCCAGTTTCAGAATTTTGTTGATTAGTTTTCGGTTATTTCACTGAAGCTACAGCCTGTGGTGTGTATGCAGAACTAATTGTGTGGGTCACTTGTAGTTCTCCTGACAGGCAGCAGAGGGCTGGAACAAAAAGACAGACTGCCCCTTTAAGACGGCAGCCGTCCCCAGCCTCAGAGCCAGGATTAACTCGGAGCGGGGAAAGCAGTGTATTTCAGGAGTGTGTTCGCTCAGCATAACGCAAGATTTGCACAAGAGAAAGTCAGCTCGTGTAAAATCTTGTGAAGTGCCAATCATAAGTCCGTGTTGATTCAGCATCGCTTTAAGTTGTCTGAAAAGAAACTTATTGACCTTTCTATGCACCGAGCCTTTCTCACTCATGCTCTTTATTTCTCGCTCTCAAGCCTCCAGACGTATGAGCTTTTTTCACGTGTTTGACTTCTGCATTTGATCATTATGTAGAACAGAGGTGTGAAAAACAGCTTTGTTAGTTATGAGCGTGGGTCAGTGGAGCGTGGCCGGATGTCCACTCAGACCCAGGCCTCTGAGACGGAGACACTCCAAGGCCTGAACCAGCTGCACTAATAGGATGGAGGAGGTTCACTTCCTGTGGACGTCTAATTACATTACTGGCCTCATAAACAGCATGCAGTTTCACCAACTTTTCTGCTTGTGCTTATGCTTTTCCTCCTCAGGCCTGCTCATAAATATTAATTAAGCAAACAGGGGAAATAAATAAATAACACAATGAATAAATAAAGAAATATATAGAGCACAATTTCCTTGTGCCGTAAAGACATCAAGGTTATTAGATGTTTCATTAGAAATCACTTCATCATGATGATGTTTTGATGAATTAACAAAATTATCAAAGGATTATGATAAAGAATGCAAGATGATGACAGACAGACAGACAGACAGACAGACAGACAGACAGACAGACAGACAGACAGACAGACAGATAGATAGATAGATAGATAGATAGATAGATAGATAGATAGATAGATAGATAGATAGGTAGTTTATAAAAAGCTATTAGTTTAATTTATACTTTGGGAAAAAACTGCTAAATTCTTAATTTATTCATTCTTAATATGAAAAGGGCCATAACAATAAACATAATAAAACAATTATTCTTTTATATCTGTATAATTTTTTAATAATAAAATAAAGATGCAAGATTATTTCAGAGTTGATGCTGCATTCATGTTCTCTCAGAAACAGGAAGTGAACAATGCTCTGTGCTTTTGAACCACAATGTGAGATGATGAAGCTGCACAGCATCATGTACTGTAAAGTCAAGGATCCAGATTAACAAGTAAATATCTCCGCATGTTAAATGATGAATAGAAAACACTTGTGTATTCTGCGAGCAGTCATGTTGCTTTGGTGTCACTTTGCTCAACTCAGGGTTGAAAAATTCTGAGTAGAAGTTCTGAGTAATTTTGAGAGTTTATTTTTTTTTTGCTTAAAGCTTTTAAAATAATTCACAACTCAATACACACTACATACCATTATAATAAACATGTATTAGAGAATTCATTCTCGCTGTAAAATGTAGTAATAGAGTTTATAAAATATTGATAAGGAATCACTACTGACTGTTTCTTGGCCCGTATGGAAGAAGGCGCTAATATGAGCAGAATGACCAGAACTACGTATTCATTGGGAGATTTCTGAAACAGTTGACGTGATGAGTTGAATCCTATTCCACACTGATTGCTGGATCTCTGGAAAAAAAAACATCAAAAGAAGAAATGCAGGAAAACTCAGAGAAAAATTATTGCCTCAGACATCTTGAATCCTGAAGTAATGCTCTAAGGACCGGCACGTCCAAATAAAACTTCATGCTTCCATAAATCAAGGGGCAGAATTCCAGAAACAAATGGACGAAAGAGAGAAGAAAAGAAGTCCAGACACTGTACACCCACATTTCCCTCCCTGCTGCTCATCTCTTTATGCTTGACAGCTCAATAATCATCTCCAGCTGCTGCTTTGCTTGTCCCTTTACCTTGGCATGAATTTTCTCCACCATATATATACCTACACATACACACACACACACACACACACACACACACACACACACACACACACACACACACACACAAACACAGTCAATGTTATGCACATCCTGTGTTTGGGGGATAATATGTGGTGAAGATCTACAGGAGCATGATAAAAGTGTTGGGAAAAAGCAGAAGCTCAACATATTAAGTTGTTTTCCCACGAGGTGCTGGACAGGAAGCCTGGATTTCTCAGTCCAGGAACGAAGCTGGTCCCAGAGGACACCTGTGAGGCATCAAAGCATTTATCAGTAGAATCTCTGAGGCATTGGAACAGAAAGTGAAGGTAAATAATTCAAGGAGTTGATGAATTAGAAGCTAAAGTTTGACTTTTTATTAGATTTAGTTGTTGCTGAATATATTGTAAGTTTGTTTGTTGTGCCTCAAAAACTACCACATGCTGAATTGTGCCTAAGGAAACTTTAAGGTAAATAATTTAACATTAAGGACCATTGATATCTTTGTCATGTAAAACACTAAAATTATTTAAAAAAAGAAGTACCTCTGATGGTTCCCCAGTGATGAAGAGGAGTACAGTCTCGTACCTTTATATCTGAACCCAAAGGACTTTCACAGATCTCTACCATAGAAACAGCAGTAAAGGAGAATGTTACAAAGACAGTAGCTACCAAGCTACTTATAAAAATCTCATAAAATCTGCCGTCATGAGGTAGTGAGTAACTCAGTTAGCTACTGATCTGTGAAAGTCCTTTGGGTTCAGATATAAAGGTACGAGACTGTACTCCTCTTCATCACTGGGGAACCATCAGAGTTATCTTCTCATAAAGTTGTGTGTAAATGTTTTTTGGAAACTCAAATTTTCCCAACAAACTGTATTTTTCGAGTTGTTCTTGTGCACCACTTACAAACAGAGTTGATAAACAAGTCCCGCTGTTAGCATGTAAAACGGGGACGGTTTATTGTTGAAACTGTTGGCCTCTTTGGATGTTCTCTCCAGAGGGGGTTAACAAAGAGCCATGTGAGCTGGCAGGTCTCAGGTTGCCGTGTCCCTAAATATGCTTCTAAAATGGTTGACACCTTGTTCTGTCAGAGAGCAGAGACACGCCTGATTACCCAGAATCACTCCACGCTCCATTCACTCTCACACAGGAACGGCCCAAATTCACTGTGCATGAAATATGGGCATTTTGTGGATGAGTGTTCTGTCAGTCTGGATAGATTTAGAGCGAGAGAGGGAGAGAGAGAGAGAGAGAGAGTAAGAGAGAGAGAGAACGATATGGAGAAAGAGAGAGAGAGAGAGAGAGAGAGGCTTTTTATTTACTTTTACAATCCTTTATTTGACATAAGTCATGTTCAGCACTATACAATACGTTTAAAGACTGGGCCTGAATCTGACATTGCGTCTTCACTGTCTGATTCAGGTTCCTTCACCTTCATGTATTTCTTTGCCTGCTTTTTCTCTTGTCCCCTTCCTCGCTTCTTTCTTTTATTCTGTACTTTTAACAGGAGCTTGTCTTAAATTTCCATGTCTCCCCCGTCCCCTTGCACTGGTGTAGTGACTGGTGTCTCCTGGCGACAGCTCTGCACCCCTGTGCCTGCCTCTGCCAACTCCAGCACTGCTCCAGTGTCCTTTTTTGGTTTACGCAAGGCCTCTCCTGGCCCGGTTCAGCCGTGCTGGGCTTCTACAGGTCCGGTTCAGCTGAGCAGGGCTTCTCTGGGGTAAATATGTTGTTAGTGGACCTCTGGTCTACAGTCTGATCTTGGGGTTCACACTCCCTGGGTCCTGGTGCAGCAGTAGTTATGGGGCTTTCAGCAGCAGGCCGAGCTGAAGCCACAGGGGGAACGACTCAAGCAGGTTCAGCTGCTTCCTGCCCCGGTCACTTGGAGACACCGGGGTCACTCTGTCTTTTAGGACAGGCGCCAACAAGATGATCTAACTGACCACATTTAAAACTTTTTATTTTTGAATCAGTGGAAACAAAGATGTTGAAGTCAAATCGCTCAATCCTGAACTTAAACACCACATTTAGTTCCTCAAGACCTTCATTCAAGACCATAAACACCATTCTTCTGAAAGACACCAAGTGCTTTACTAGTTGTGACTAACACACACTCCTCTACACTCACACACACACACACACACACAAACACACAACACAGGCTCGTGCTCAGTGACGCCATGTTTCTCCTGCACACTTCTCACACACACTGAGATGTTTTACGGAAAAGATCTGCGATAAACTCACTGCTGAAGTGTTCTTCTGTCTAATGGCTACATCAAGGATGAGTAATGAACTGAACAGGAAAAGTAAATTGGTTAAACACATATGACTGCAAAAGATTTCAAACTAAAGTGACCTCTGATTTTTTTGGTCATTGTTTTTGTTAGACTTAATCACAGATGATGAAGCTGATGACAAAGCAGATAAGAAGAGGAGTGGAAAATCACCACCAGGCTCGTTCTATTACACTCCTGTGTTTGATTGGAATGTCAAGTGTGTGGATGTTGTCAGGGACTCCAGCTCTGGAAAATAATAACTCTTGACGTTTTCATGTGTCTCTGGTCGATTACTCCTGTGGATTTGGGATTAAACATAAGATTGTGGGATAGTTCTCATTGGATCGGAAGTGTGTGTTGGTGCTCAGTTGTACGTCGTTATTGACATATCTGCAGTTAACAGCTTTTAAACCTTCAGCTGTTCATTCAGCTCTCGTCATAAATCTACACTTGGAGGTTGAATCGGGTTGATGAGATTTACAGCTTGGTAATCGAGATTCTTTTTCTTTTTTGTTTTTGAAACTGCTCTGAACAACAGCTGCTGAAAGCTGCTCTCTGTGCCAGGAGTTTTATGAGGAGCAAAGCCGTGATGCTCATGCTGCAGCAGTTGAGATCTCATGGGACGACTGTCGAGGCTTTGGGAAGGTTGGATTGTCATTCCAGAGGCCAGACAAAGCCAAATCTTATTGAAGTGGAAGAAATCGGAATGGATTTGACAAGCATGATCCCCACTTTATCTTGTGAAAATTCTTCAGCAAGGTAGAGCATTGTTGTGAAAGAGGTGAGGCTGGTTCTCACAGTGCAACATGAGGATCCACATGGGGAAAAAATCTAATTCAAGGTAGAATCCCAACTCAGGTTTTAGTGCCTAGAGCAGTAGTTCTCAGGGTTTAGAGGTTTACCCCAAAGGGGCAGCTTTAAGTACAGTGCAAATCCGAAATCTGTTCTTTTGGCTTAGTATCAGTACGTCTGATCACTAGAATTAATTCAATGTCCTCAACGTCGTCTCATTGCTACATTAATGAGATCTTTCGAGTAACATTGTATAAATATTAGCCATAGTGTTATTTTTGCCCACTGAATGCACTGATTAAAATAAAAAACCCAAAACAATCACCCCGATCTATTCCTAGAGTAGAACAGAAAGTGTGTGAAGAGCACCTGCCTGGTCACTATTGAGTCGTGACATTGGAAAAGCCAGCAGATTTTATGAGAAATGGTATTTAAGAGCTGTATAATGACCTGCGAGTTAGAGTGTTGTGAGGACTAACATTTGGATTGTTTGATTATTTCCTGAGATAATTTATAGATTCAACAGGTAAAGACGTTTGATAAGATGCCTTTAGTAATGACGATCCACATAAAAACCACACGTTCATGAAGTACTATAATTTACTGTGGGGTGCAAGAGCTCACGCTGAGGGCATGAAAAATACTCGTCTTGTGGATAGAAGATCTCAGGTACATCTGCATGATGACATGATGGAAATCCTACACACATAAATGACCTGTGGAATCTGGCAGTCGATCCACAGAATTACTAGTAAAAGCAAACCTACACAAGTACAGAATAAGCCCTGGAGTGGACATCTGGGGTATTTTTGCCAGCGTATGACAGTGCCATTAGCATCTTAATCACTTTTGGCTGTAAGGTGCACGTGGGAATGAATCTCCTTTATTTGGTAGTCCTAAAATATTCTGGTATCCAGGAGGAAAAGTCAGAAAGGGTCATGCTTGTTTGCTTGGTGATCATGCTGAGTCAGCATTGCCTTCGATCCACACAAGCTGTTGAGGTTGTTTGTTCAAGGAGATCTGGTTTTATCATAGGCACTGTAATGAATGTCACTACAGAGTATTTTGCTATGCAGTGAAAAGAAAAAAAATGACAAACTTCTCTAAGTATCTGGCTCCTAAATGGTACTTCAGAAAATCCAGATGTATTTCTGTACCCCAGCTGTAGTTTGTGCAGTACCAACGTGGGTGGTGCTGTTGTCCTTTACAGGAAGATCCACCCAAGAAATGTAAGTATCCTAAGATTTTGGGATCTGAACTCCAGATGCCCTTTTTCCAACATTTTTCAAACGAACTAAACTCCCACTGAGGGCACTTAATGCCGCTATAAGCACCGTGACATATTTTAGCAGTCGTAAAGATTTGATGTGTGTAGGTGTGACAACACACACATCTCAATTCAATACATTTTATGACTCCAGGCAGAGCTGAGCTTTGGAAAGACCGGTATGCTTGTAGAGAAAACATTGTTTTGACATGATGACAGCTGTGATGCAGAAGTGCCTGCAGCAACTCCAGCATCTCACCCAGACTTTAACCATGATAAGCAAAACAACTCAACATTCTGAGCCAGATTTCGGTGATTGTTATCAAAAAACAAAGTAGAAAACCAGGTGTACTGCACAAAATGATTTCAATAGATTGGAATTAACAGAATATATTACAGGGTTCTTTTTTAACATAAATGTGCACCAACTTGGCAAAACCTTTTACATGGTGAAATTTTAACATTTTACATGATGCTAATTTAACATTCTACTTATATTTTTTTCATTGACGACACGTCACACATTTTACCCATTCATATTTATACCTAAAAAAACAATCAATTCTTTCTGTTTATCATATAAAAATATCTTTATATAAGTGTTATATCCCAATGTTAGATAGCAGAAAATCTTGCCTGACATATATATATATATATATACCCAAAACCCAAATTCCATAAAAAAAAGTAAGGACTGTATAAAAAAGTACAAAATGCAATGATTTGCAAATCTCATAAACCCATATTTTATCCCAATAGAACATTTTAAATGTCTCATCATTTACAAAACATAATATCATCAGAAGTGTCAAAGAATCTGGAGAAATCTCTGTGCAAAGGGATAAGGGTGAAAATCAATGTTGGATGGCAGTGATATTTGGGGGTTTTCAGGGGCCACTGCATTTAAAACAGTCATGATTCTGTAATGAAAATCACTGCATGGGATCATTAACACCTCCAGTAATTATTGTCTGAGAACACAGTTTGCATGTCATCCACAAATGCAGTTTAAATCTCTATGATCGAGAAACACCACCATCCTCTCTGGGACAAAACTCATTTAAAATGTACTGAGGGAAAATAGAAAACTGTTCTTTGGTCAGACGAATCTAAATAAAAAAATATATTTGGAAACCATGGATATATCGTGTTCTCTGGACTAAAGAGGAGTGGGACCATTTGGCTTATTATTAGCAATCAGCTGAAAAAGCCACATCTCTGATGGTATGGTGGTGCATTTTTACTTGTGGAATGGTCAGCTTGCACATTTGGAAAGGATTCATCAATGCTGAATGCTATATACAGGTTTTAGAGCAACAAATACTTCCAACCAGAAAACGTCTTTTTCAGGGAAGACCTTGTATATTCAAGCAAAACAATGAAAACTGCATACTGCATCTATTACTATAGCACTTCAAAATAAAGATTCGGGGTACTAAACAGTTTCCTCTGGCCAACGTGAGTTTTACAAAGTTAATACATACAAAAGTAAATAAAGTAAATGTTTTGGTGAAATATACCGACACTTTTTCTTGAGAGTTTTCATGGTTTTTGTTTGTGTCTGTCTGCCAGAATTCAACCAAGGCAGCATCCAATTGCTTTTCTTCACACTTCCATACAAATATGAAAAAAAGAGCAGAAATACACCGAATAAAGCAGCAGCAATATGGTTTTAGAAAAAAACAATGAACAGAATATGCCTAAGTGAGTTTCTACTTCAGCCTCTATGGAGTCTCATCGTGAACAACTGCGCACTACAGAGATGCCCAAACTTCCAAATTGTATTAGTCATTTATCTGCTGTGCATGAGGACTAGACAGAATAGCTCAGATTGCTCACTGAAGAAGACACCAGCCACCATGTAAATGTTAAAAGGTTGAGCACCTGCACTACAGGCAAACACACCCACTGATCTAAATAACCGTATGATATTTACCTCCAGGCCAGAAATAAACCATCCTGCTTTCTAATAATGCCTCAGTTTCAGGCTAGAATTCTGTCTACCTCCATAAGCAGCCATCTTTCATCATTATGTCAGCGTCCAATGAATCTAGGAGAAAAAAAAGATCTATGATTAAGTTGTAATCAATGCTTTTAAAGCTGACAGTGCTTCCCAGGACGACTCAGATTTTAAATCCTTGATTTTGCTCAAAGGATTTCTGATTGCAATATTCATTAAGCTTTTCTTGCTGTGATGTTTTCCGGCTTATAATTTCTACATGAGATCGATATTAAAATGTGCTATTTTGTGAAAAAAGGAGTATAAGATGCCAGGCACAGCAGATGGATTTAGTTTTCATTCATGAATGTGTAAAGTCTGCTCTCGCACTGACTTGGACTGAACGTGAGAAGCTGAGAAGTTTGCCAGGATCTCATTGTGGTTCCATTTTGTAGAAAAACACGGACAAGAGAAATATTTTGTTTCGAGGTGAAGGAGAGTTGATAATATTCACTCATCTTAGGTAACTGCTTTGTTCTGAGCAGGTTCATGGTGGATTTCGTGGCTTAGTTGCAAGAGTCCGTTTATTTGTAGGTCAAGCTGGTAGATATGTGAAAGAGATATTTCAGAGACGTTTTTTATAAACTCTGGGCTTTTTCATGCTGGAATATTCTGTGTTGAAATCTATTTTCACAGACTGGGTGTGAACACAACTCCTTTATAACCCATCAATAAGTGGAGGAAAAAATTCTACATTTCTTCACTGTTCTCCAATATGTAACTAGTTCATAAAGCTACTGTCAGGTTTGTTAAGATCCAGTGGAATGTAATTTAAATGCCATTGGCACAATTTGTGTCAGTCATTTATTCATTTCAGTGACATCACTATTACTGTCTGAAGGAAATGCAGCAACATATAGAAGCAAATAATGTTTTTGTTGGGACAAGTGGTGCAAATCTGAGATTAAACCCAGAATACACAGGAAATGCAGTTTAGCAGTTTGGATACAACCCTGTACTAGAGATATGTTTCTCCATAACTGAGGCCAATGCGATAGCGAACGATGCGATGCATTAAAAGATACATATAAAGCAGCTACCGGCACGATACAATACGATTCACCAATATTACGATGCAAAAACGATCCGATTTCCATTCGATTTAACGCGATACGAGTCAATGTGATACGATGCAGTGGAATAAATCTGATGCGCTGTAATTCAATAAGGTAATTTCTGTGGTTCACACAAACATCCAATCATCAATTTCCTTCAGAGCCTTCTGACTTTTAACCTAAAAAAAAGATGAAATAAAACCAGATGTTCTTTTCCTGTTGTGTCTGCAGGAAGATGCAGCTCTACCTCTGCCATGTTAATCTGTATTCTGTGTGACTCTCAGGACACGCCTCCGTCTCCGTATTGTTGTGATACGTCATATTCACGTCACTTTCGAATAATAAATGTTTAGCGCTTCCACTAATAAATATATGTAGATAAATTTTTTACTTCCAACGCAAATGTGTTCAAAAGGATGGTAAATTGTATCTGTATTTCATTGGCTCTGTACATCTACCTTCTACAATGAGAAACAAGTTGAATCGAATCGAATTTAATCTAATTCAGTGGGACAAACATTTTTTCCCCAGATTGAAACATTTTTTCTCTAATGCCAGTGAATTTCCTTGACAAACATTTAAAGGCAGAATTGTAAAGACACAGTAAACTATTAATAATAAAAACAGAAGCTGTATTTCCAATAATTACCATTCGATTAGAAAATAATGGAGATTATTTTGCTGCTCGTATCTGGAGCCGGTTCTCAGCTCCTCAATAAACATGCATGCATTTTCACCACGTTCTCTCATGGATATATTTTTCTCGCAGCTTGTTTTTGCAGCCCACACATCTATATCTGAACGCCATGCGCTTCGCGTCACTCCTTAGCTGACTTTTTCAACTTCCTGCCAACTCCTTTTCGCACGCTAAAAATTTGCATTAATTAGCCAGACTCGGAGAAGCTGCACGAATCTTGCGGCAAGATGAATGCTTCTGAACGATCCTCTCCCTCATCCAACTCCTCCCTCCATTCCCCCTCACCACCAAACACTGGAAGTAAATAAACATTGTCACCTCGCCTGCCTTCGAAAATGGGAAAATTGAGTGTCAAGACTGCCGGCGTGCCGCTTCTAAATCACAACACGTAGAGCGGTTTTTAGAGCAGTTTTAAACTGTCGCACCACCACGGCTTCGGGTGCTTGTACCCATGAGGCTTTGCATGAAGACACACAGATGATGACTTTATTGTATGTGCTTGGGATGTTGCGCTGTAGCGAAAAAACATGAGCATCGAAGCCTTCTTTAGTTTCCTGTACATTTCCTGTATAGACTTTGTTTCTGTAATGCATTCGAAGAACTAACCCAATCTTGCAGCTGCTTTAGAAAATAAACACACCCCTTTTTAAACTCCTGCCTTTTTAATCCATAATAGTTGAATTAATAACATGCCTTTCAGTTACGAATTACACGCAGCTCCCGCAATTAACCAGCAGACACGCCGTTAAAGCACTTCATTAGGCTCCAGTCCCCGTTTTAGACCTACGTACGGTGCACACTGGAACCATGCAAACACTTCATGTGTGCACTTAGCTGGGAAATGTGGATAATTGCGTCCTCAGTTATATAAAACAAATATGTTAAGTGAGATTTAGGTCAATACACACTCGTGTGTCTTTTATCACACAGCCTGGTCTACATTTAGAAATAAATGCACATGTTTAAGCGCATGAATAAACATGCTGTTGTAGGAAAATGATGGGTGGTGTGATCCCGGCTGATTAATGATTTTTCTTTAACAGTACATTGCAGTGTGTTTTATTCCTCTTATACCATCTTCAAAATCATTTTATTCTTCTGCATTGCCATTAAAGAAACTACGCACTGGAAAGAAAATACAACATGAGATTTTCTCTACAATCAATTATTGTTGTGCTGTCACACTTTTTGGGAATCTCTCAGCCTTGTTATAACCTCCTGCTAATATCTCTAATGCAGCATGATGAGGGGCGCCATTATCTAAATAATCCTCCCACAGTGATCGCTGTACGATTCCAAATACTCATGAATAAGCAAATCCACACTTTTTCAGTTCATAACATGATAGAAATGTATTCTGAAAGGTTTTCTGACCTTTACCTGCTTAAACACACTGATTACATAAGCTGAGTTTTTCCAGCCCTAAAAAAAAAAAGGCCACTCAGGTCTTCATTTGTATTAACAGACCTGCAGACAGAAAGGTTTTTTAAGTTTCACATGCAGAGCAGCAAAGTGAGCAAAAACACAACGACCTGACGGACAAACAAAGGCACAGACATTCCTAACGAACGAGGAGCCGGAGAGACGGGAACGAGAGAAAATCAATAGAAGCTTAAAGAAGTAAAGAGAGGCTGGAAAAGATGTGTGGAGTTTATACAAGCATTCAGTGTGCATCCTCAATGCCTCTAACTCTTTAATATATTAGTCATTTATTTTTTATATCTAGCTCAATGGTTAAGGTATTGGACTTTGGATCTGAAGGTCTGAACGTCATGAGTTTAAATCCCAGCCACACCAAGCTGCGACTCCTGGGTCCCTGAGCAGGGACCTAGAGTGGCAGCTTGGCAAAACTGGGGTTTAAACCCCCAACCTTCTAAACAGTTACCCAGAGCCTTATCTAATGAGATACTCCTTAACTCTTCAGTTCCTTTCCTCATTCTCTCACTCCTGCTTCTTTCACACACACACACACACACACACACACACACACACACACACACACACACACACACACCCCATGCCCAAAAGAACCATATTAAATTACCATTGTCTGTGTTTTATTTTAAAGTGATCGCATTAGTCTACAGCCTCTGAACAATTATAAATCCATCGAGCGAATTCACAGCCTCAAACGAACTGGAACTGGAGACTCTCGCTCTCCTCGTTTCCTCTCTCCTTCCTCCGTCTATGTCTCCAGTCTTTTTTTTTCTGCCTTGTGAAAGGAGAGAAGTAGTACTAAGCAGGACAGAGCAGTGAAAAATTTTTTTATACCAAACCCAAACTCAATAATGACTTTCAGCCTCGATGGCACCAGTCATTTATTCGACTTCCACCACGCGTCTCACAAGCCGCAGAAGGAGAAGTTACGCCCTGGAGTCAGGAAGTCAGTGTGTAGAAGCAGGCCACCGTGATGATGCTCGTGTTTACTTCTGCACTTTAGAAACCAGACTTTTCAATAATTCATGAATGACGTTTATGGGGCACTGTTTGAAAATCGGTGTAGCTGATGCTAAGCAGTGTAACAGAAATGCTGAGAACAGAAAGGAGATCAATGTAAAGGAAAGTGCACCTGGTCTTTAATCAGTTCAGAGCTCCTGTAATGTTCAGACGCTGCAAACACGTCTGACTGATACATCAGAGCTTCAGATTCACTTCCTTTCATGTTGCAATTTATTGGATTGTTGTCTTTTTTGGCTGTTATCACCCGCCTGTGTGTGTGTGTGTGTGTGTGTGTGTGTGTGTGTGTGTGTGTGTGTGTGTTGTGTTTTGGATCAAGGCAGGGGTTCGGACTCTGCCAGGACACATGCTGTTTTGTCCATCTGTATGACAGCCCCCAGCGCAGGTCTCTCACCTACACAATCACCTCTAAATAATGGAGCAGGGACAAAGAGAGAAGAACCATGGTGTGTTCCGCCCCCTCACACACACACACACACACACACACACACACACACATACACACACACACACACACACACACACAGCCAGAGGGATATGGTATTGTCTGGTCCAGCTGGAGAAAGAGAGCAGTTTAGTGTGCAGGTTGCAAAGATTCAGGACCTTTATATGGGATTTGACCCTTTAATGTGACTGCAGCTCGAATCCATCACACATCACTGCTCTGCAATTTGCTTTTCTTCTACAAGTGTGTGTCGACCCTTGCTAAATATTATAATGAAGAAAAGCACTGAGAATCTACAGACAACCTGCTGTTATTATACTTTTTCTTCTTTTTTAGGCTCACGTGCCTGATACAGTCCATCGAATCAGAATCATATTGCCATGAGTATCATGAGTTGCATGTACAAGGGATTTATTATGGTGTGTAAATATAAAAATACAAAAACAATTAATAAAAAGAGTAAATAATAAAATTCATGTGCAAAGGTTTTGAGCCCGTGTCCAAAAGGTAAAAGTTATGAAAAAAGCGTATTGAGTTCAACACACACAACTTTTCTCCAACACTTTATAGAAAATACAAATCATCACCATATGACACAAAACTTGGTCGGTACAAATCAAAACTTGAACTGGAGATAGCACATTTTGTGAAAGCGCCACCTACTGATCAATATGAAAGGCCGTTTCCGTCACCTAAAAAAAATGTTACCTAATTGTGACTGCAAAAAGCTGCTTCCAGATTTATTGCATATCATTTTGAATGAAAACTATGAAGAATAAATGCCCTTCATGTGTTAGAGCACATTAAATGTCTCACTAAAATAGCTGTTGGAACTGTTACTATTAAAACATAATATCAGTTAGATTTCAATCCGAAGTGCTGATTATTCAACACCTTTTGGCCAATCAGAATCAAGAATTCAGCAGTGCTGTGTTATAATGAATCCTGCAGGTTCAGCAAAAAATAACTACTGTGCAGGTCAACGTTCGTTCCCAGAGGTAAAAAGTAAACGCACCCCAAAGCTTAAACAGTCCCCAAAGTCCAATTAGGCAGCGATTTATGGTGCACTACATCCTGAAAGTCCTTGAGGCAATAATCACACTGCTTTTTTCATAAAGCCATTTTTAGAAACTTTTATCAAACAGGACTAAGTGCATATAAACCTTTTCACTTTATTTCCATTCTCATAGTTGACATTGTATTTTTGCTGATTGTTATTTAGTAGTATAAAGTAAATAATTGATTTGTTGAAGAAATAAAAACTAATTCATGAGCAAAACTCACCGATTCACACATTAAGTGCAGGACTGGACCCTCATCTGTAAAGAAATGATTGACTGATTAAACACTACTGAATAAACAAGGATAAAATCTCTTTCATGCATGGAATTATTCATTAATTCAGATGTCCTAAAATATAAAAGAGGTCATTTACACCTTTATAGAAGCACTGACTTGATTAGCTTAAAGACACTGTTTCAAGTTCCAAGTTTTATTTGTCATACGTACAGAAGTTTTACAATGAAATTCTTAAGTAAAATATTATATATATATATATATATATATATATATATATATATATATATATATATATATATATATGAATTATTTGAATATATAAACATATCACATTAGCATGAAGTATTTTTATAAGAATATGGAGATGCACAAGTAGAATGTATATTTTACAGTAATTGTGCAAAACTACACAAAGTTGAGCTAATTTTCAAAACATCGCGTTTAGATCTACATTCTCAGAAGGTTAATGTACACAGGAAAGACAGAAACAAACTTCACAAAAACATTTTATTGATTGAGTTTTTACTGTTAATTAAACAAAGCACTGTAGCTGCAGTGACTATTTCTGCTATTTTTTGCTCGGTAGTTTGTAGCTTGTAGTTCTACAAGCTTGTAGTTCGACACCTCTGTCACAAAGCATCTCCAGACATGTGGCCACAAAATGATGAGCAAAATATTATACAAATCAAGAAATCCTCAGACTTATCCTGTTAGCAATGTGAAAAGCCACAATGACTCTTCCCTCCAGAGAAGAAAGCATGTGGTACTGAATGCTACCTCCTGCGAAGGACACGGGACAAAAGAAAAACATGCCTCCTGTGCCACCCACAGCCCTAAAACACCTTTGATTAATATTAGTTGTCACTACAAACTGTGTCACTTGTGAGGATTTTACACACCAACACTACAGGTTCTGACAGGGAGCCGAGGGGAGAAGATACGCTGGGGGCAAAGACCTGGTCACCATACACACTGATGGAAACCAGAGCAAGAACACAAGAGTATGTTCACACCTACTGAGAAAAACTTAATCATTGTATTTAATTGAAGAGAAACAGAGTCCACCTCCTTGTCAGATGCAGAATACCGTCCATGTCAGCGTGATTCAATCTTCACCAGGAGTAATGACAAAAAACACATCCAGAGATGAACCATAAGGAATTCAGAAGATTCTAAAGATTAAAATTTATGACAGAAGCTCCAGTTTACACAATGACAAAAAAAAAAAAAAAAAAAAAAAAAAAAAAAAAACATCTCAAGCACAAAAGAGTGTTAGAAATAATAACCTTGCTCCTGGTGCCGTCATGAGGAACCGATTATTCCATGCTTTTAGCTCAGACAATGGTGTAACACCACCAGCTGAACTTAGCATGAGAGAAATACCTCTGGATTGAGTTCTCTTTAATTAGAGACACTCTGTGTGATTATGGTTCCACATGAACAGCCTAAAGTTCCATGAAGATACTGAGCAACTCAAGAACTTTGAGGATGGATTTAGACTGAGGCCCTTATCCAGAGCGACTTGCATTTGATCTCATTCATACAACTGAGCAGCTATGGGTTTAAGGGCCTTACTCAAGGGCCCAGCATTGGCAGCTTGGTGTGAACTCATGACCTCCAGATCCAAAGTCCAATGCCTTAAACTACTGAGGAATCACCCCTCCATTAATATCAACAGTCTGCAACAATGTGCTTAGGACCTCAGTTTGCATTTAACCATCATAACTGTGCCTTCACAATGATGGAGCTGTAATGAATGGACACTGGGTGATGAGGATGAGGATGTTTCCTCCTCATGAAGTTTCAGGAAGTTTTTTATTTACTACAGGATCACTTATTAGGGATAAACTTATATGAAATAAATGAATATTATCTCTGTAAAGCTGCTTTGAGACGTCCAGTGTTAAAATCGCTCTTAAAAAAGATCTGAAATGAAGTGAATTTGCTTGTAGCTCGTACTGATAAAATCGCATGGACACCTAATGAAGCTAACTGGCTAAAAAAATATCACACTAATGAGTGAAAATGTGTTGTTTTATTTCATATGCTAGGCTTTGTATTTGCTCATTTGACAGATTAGCAAAGCAAGTTCGAGATAATTATTCCGACCAAAGCTCCAAATAAACGATCCAAAATCTGCTGTTCTTTTCGCAGCGTTACTGTTCTTCACGACGTCTCTGCACACATTTAATAAAAGGTCATATATGACAAGATGAAACAAGTGTTATTTTCTTTGCTGGAAATAATTACAGTTGAATTTAGCATGAGAGGAATTTGTTTATAGCTACAGCAGCACTGGTAGAATCTTATGTACACCTAATTAATCCAACACGCGGAGAAAAACACGCTGAAATCGCACTAATGTGTGGGAAAATCACTATTTGTTTTTAATATCTTTGTTGAAAAGCAGGTTCAAACTTCACATACTAACGAACCAATATACAATCTGCATCTTCCAAGCGTCATTTTCTTCATGGAGATTGAATTTCTGTTGGAGGAAAGTTTTGAGAGTGGGCGGTTGGACCACGCTCACTTTTATTGTAAATCTTCAGTGTTCTTATAGAATTATAGAAAGTATTTTAAGGATGGCTTCATGTGGATTCCTTCAGAAGGTGGATAGATTATTTATAAGTTCTCTTTCCATGCGTGTGGAAAGCGTCGAGCTCCTACGCTGTCAAATGACAAATATATTCCACTAAAGAGGAAATGTGGCGTGAACTTGTGAATTCTCTCACAGCCGTGTCAGTAATTAAAAGGCAGCCTGGATGGTGGATGCGGCGCTTCACCCCCTGAGCCCCTTCTCACCTCGGCTGTAAACTCATGGCGAGCTCATCACCCGTAGCCCACGGTGCAAATCCTCACACGTCAGCATTAAGTGTGAGGAAAGGCAGTGTTAAATTCCTCCTCAGCCCCTCCTGATCGTCGTGTGAAGGCGAGCGGAGCTGAGATACTGGCACCGACTCCACCTCGCCTGCTATGTGCAGCTTTCCGGAGATGAACAATTACTTTGATGCATAATTGATGCCCAGGTCTCCTCTAAATGTTTAACAAATCCCTGCAGGGCTGGAATACTGTCTCAATGTGTGTGTGTGTGTGTGTGTGTGTGTGTGTGTGTGTGTGTGTGTGTGTGTGTGTGTGTGTGTGAACAAGACAGCATGTGTTCAGAGTTTAAGGTCCTCAGTTGAACCTGTCAGAATCTCTTGTGGTGTTGCAGCATCACCTGGTCTCCATGCTCTCGTAGCCTCTGAGTTCATGCTACAGGTTCTTCATTATGGGAAAATAAAATGTTTAAAGAAAACCTCCAACTTTTCTGAAAACTGCTTCTACAAAAATCAGTAAAACTTGAACAGAAAACTCTCTGGGGTCTCTCTGATTTTACGCGCACTATAGTAACAATTACGCATCGGAATGACGGCATTAACACAGAAAACACCTTCTGACCAATCAGATTTAAGAATTAAAACCATGAGAGTTTGCACGACATTTACATTTATTTCTTTGTTCTTATTATTTTTTTCAGTTTGAGGCAAAACAATAAAATGTTAATAGAGAAGGGTTAATAGGATTATTTTGTGCTAATTCACTCTGGGTGGTAAAATGTCTCCCTCTGTTCGGCTGTTTCAGAGACACACTGTGTCTAATTATGCAAACTGTATAGTCGTAGAAGCGTGTATACGCGCCGTTTCCAATTAAATTTGAATTTCTGCATATCTACGAGTATCACAACGTGCTCAAATACACAATATGTCTCCGTATCGAAACTGGAAAATGAGCAGTTAAGTGACTGTGTGATTATGCCTGTGGGGTTTCACTTCCTGTTTTAATATTGTTTACTGACTCATTTAAATCTCATCTCACTTTATCCTGCACCAGGACTCTGTGATTTCTCCTGAAACAACACCGGCTTTTACACACCTCCAGATTATCCGGACAAAGGACAGCAATATTATTATAATTATTATTAAATAATGTATTACACTATGGGTATATGCACAAATATAATGTCCACATACTAACTATTAATAACACAAACAAAAAAATGTGATAGTAATTTGCTAAGGGTCAAATCAATTCATCTCCTTTTGTTTTTACTGATGCTAACTAGCCAGATATAAATGAACTTCGTGCGCTAGCATAAACTTTTGTTTCCATAGTTGGAAAGGAGCTGAAGATGAGTTCTCAGGTTTTGTTGTGAAGGAGATGATCTGGCTAAACCTATTATTGAACCTGTAAGCGTTTGTTTTGTGGTTGGTGAAAAATCAGTGGAAGATTAGTCATTTCTTTGTTATTTATCATTAATTCAGAGAAAAACTTTGCTAATTCTGACTAGCTGTCTCTTTTCCACTGCTAAATTACAATCATTAGCCAAGAGCTAGCAAATAAGTGTCCTGTTACATGATGTTTCTGTATGGCTGATTTGATTAATAGCATTAGGTTGTTAGCACCTTTATAATTTCTTTGGAAAGTAATTTATTTTATTATAATTTCTTTGGAAAGTAAACTGTAGACTTTTTTCTCTCACAGAAAAGGCCACATGCTAACTAGCTAAATTTAAATGGTATTTATTAGCTTAGAAATGGGTCGGTTGCTTAGCAACAGTGGATCATTATTATTATTATTATTACATTAATGATTTTTTCTTTTTTGTTTCTTATCATGTTGAGAAACTAAATCCAAAAAAGAAAGGAAAAAGAAAAGACGCTGTCAGACACCTCCTCTGAATCCAACTGTGTTCTTCTGTGTGTTTCTTTGTTATTTCTCTTTTACACACACACACACACACACACACACACACACACACACACACACTCAGTGCAGTGTTAATAAAAGCTGCTCGGTGTGTGAGACGGTACAGGTGTGTGCTTGGCCGCTCGAAGCCGGTGCCATGTGGTGTTTCAGACCTGACATCTGTTGTGCCAAGCGCCTCGTCCTCCGCCATCTTAATCTCTCCATCTGAGCGTCACTTCACCTCCGATTGTCGCCAACTCGTTTCAACACCACACTCAGAGACTGTGTGTGTGTTTGTGTGTTTGTGTGTGTGTATACAAGAAAAATATTTGCTTACAAGGTTCTAAGGGGAGGTGTGGTGAACGGGTTGGGCCTCAGGTGGTTCGGTGCTATGACTCAGCAGAGATCTACGTTTCTTCTCTTGGCTGAACACTGAAACAATGACTGGTTAATTCAGCGCAGTGGGAGAGGCTGAGATTCCCCGCAGCTGAAACAAACACGGCTAAATGATTCCCTGTGAATTATCGCTCAACAGCCTACCAGTCGTAATCAGTCGACAAGCCAGAACGCCAATTATACACAACAAAACACACACAAAAAAGCGAGTGAAAGGATTAGCAAAGCTCTGAATCTGCTGTCCTGCTGGTCTGAGAAAGAATATCTGATTAGGATGGGACTCAAAGACGTGATGAACGACAGTTTGATAAAAAAATAATAATAATAATAATAACTTTTTATATTTCCTTGAAGCAAGAAAAGGCCAAAATATTAGGTACACTACTGAAAACTAATACAGGATTTCTATATACACGTTTATCAAATTTAATTATTTTAAATAATTATTAGTAGTTGTTTTACACTTTTATTATCTATCGCATCGTGTTAAATCGAATGGAAATCGTATTGCACTGCATCGTAATGGGGAATGGTATCGTATTTTGCCAGTAGATGCTTTATAACGATCTTTAATGTATCGTATCGTTCGTTATGCATCGAGATGCGAATCTCATCGGCCTCAGTTATAGAGATGCACATTCTTAGTACACACACAGGAAACAGGTGTGTGAGATCAGAGACTAAAACTCTGACAGCAAACTGTACAGTTCATTTATTTACTCATCTGTTTATATAGATGCATTTTCTTTTACAAATGTAAAAAAATTAGAGGTGATGGTGGTGAAGTAAAGTGATGGTGATGTGGTGATGGTGGTGTGGTGATGGTAGTGTGGTGATGGTAGTGAAGTGATGGTGGTGGAGTGAGGAGATGGTGGTGTGGTGAGGTGATAGTGGTGAGCTGATAGAGGTGAGGTGATGGTGATGTGAGGTGATGGTGGTGAGGTGATGGTGATGTGAGGTGAGGTAATGGTGGTGAGGTGATGGAGGTGAGGTGATGGTGATGTGAGGTGATGGTGGTGAGGTGATGGTGATGTGAGGTGAGGTAATGGTGGTGAGGTGATGGTGGTGAGGTGATGGTGGTGAAGTGAGGTGATAGTGGTAAAGTGAAGTGATAGTGGTGAAGTGAGGTGATGGTGGTGAGGTGATGGTGGTGAAGTGAGGTGATAGTGGTGAAGTGAGGTGTGTCAGAAAGTTAGGGTTATAGGATCCAAGGCAGATGCAAAAGGAGCAGGGAGAAAGGCTGTGCAGAGCTGAATCGGAAGCCGATTCAGGAGTCGATTCAGGAGTCGATTCAGGAGTCGATTCCGGGAGCCGATTCAGAGAGCCGATTCAGAGAGCCGATTCAGAGAGCCGATTCAGAGAGCCGATGTGCGCGAAGGGGTGAGGATTCCGAGCCGGAAACCAGAGCGCGTTCAGCGCGAGCCGGAAACCAGAGCGCTGCTCAGCGCGAGCAGAGCAGAGCCGAGCCGAAACCGGAACACGCCCAGCGCGAGCAGAGCAGAGCAGAGCCGAGCCGAGCCGAGCCGAGCCGGAAACCAGAGCGCGTTCAGCGCGAGCAGAGCAGAGCAGAGCAGAGCCGAGCCGGAAACCAGAGCGCGTTCAGCGCGAGCCGGAAACCAAGGACAGAATGTTCAGGTCAGAGACAACGAAACAAACAAAAGAACAAACAAACAAAACAGAATACGCTGGAGAGTGCTCAGGGCAAGCCTAAAGACAATCTGGCACTGACTGGAGGATTCAGGCGTCCTTATAAGTGCCAGAAAATCATACACCAAATCCGTGCAGCTGGTTGGGAGTGGGCGTTTCCTCTGTGGTTGAGGCGGTAATACCTGAAGTGCTCAAGCGGGCTGACAGTACCCCGCCCAGGGCGGCCCCGACGCCCAACAGGCTGCCCCGGTGGGCCCGATGAAAGCCAGCAATCAGGTCAGGGTCCAGGATAAAGCGGAGGGGACCCAGGAGCGCCTCAGGACCATAGCCCTCCCAATCCACAAGGTACTGAAGGCCCCGCCACGACGACGGGAGCGGAGCAGGCGGCGACGGTGTAGGCAGGACCCCAGCAATGACCCGGGCGGGCGGAGGGGCCTGGCGGAGGGCACCAGGAGCAGGCCTGAACGGGTCGAACCCTAGACACATGAAACGTAGGGTGGACCCGAGCGCCTGGGGAGCCTGAGCCGGAGGGCCACGGGATTAATAACCTTGGAAATGGGGAAGGGGCCGATAAAGCGGGCGAGCTTCCGACAGGTGGCCTTAAGGGAAGGTCCCAGTAGAGAGCCACACACGTTGCCCGGCACGGTAGCGGGGGCTAGGCACCGCCACGGTTGGCCCCTGGCAAAGCCTTATGCCATTCTTGAGCAGGGCTGCTCGGGCCGTCCTCCAGCCTCGACGGCAGCGACGAAAGAAAAGGGCGGCAGAAGGAACGGCGGACCGGGGTTCCTGGTTGGAGAAAATCGGCAGAAAACCGTGGACCACCTGGAAGGGCGCAAGTCCTGTGGCAGCAGTGGGAAGAGTGTTATGGGCATACTCAATCCATAAAAGTTTGTCCGACCAGGAGGAGGGTTCCCGACTGCAAAGGAGACGGAGACCGGTCTCAAGATCCTGGTTGAGCCTCTCGGTCTGTCCGCTCGCCTGGGGTGAAACCCAGATGAGAGGCTGGTCGAGATGCCCAGGAGGCGGCAGAACTCCTCCAAAACTGCGCCGAGAATTGGGGTCCGCGGTCCGAGACGATATCTCTGGGGAAACCATGGAGGCGGAATAGATTTTGTAAAGAGGTTAATTGACAGCAGGTCTGTAAGATGATTGGGGTATAAATAGTAATAAGAGTGAAGAGTAATTAGAGCAACACATTTTTCATCCAGAAAACGTTTTTGTCAGGGAACATCTTGTATATCGGAATCCTGTATCAAACATATGGAAAAACAGTCTTCTCCCAAAACAGCAAACTGGTCTCAATGCTACACAGTGGAGAACATTGGCTTGTTTTTTAACGTGTTGCAGCCATCAAATTCAAAATGACCTTATTGTTTTCTTAAAATGGTATACATGCTCAGTCAAACATTTGGTATGTTTTTTTTGTTACTGTGAATAAAATATGGGTTTATGAGATTTGCAAATCATTGCATTCTGTTTTTATTTGCATTTTACACAGTATGCCAATTCTTTTTTGGAATTAGGGTTTTGTATATATAGATATATATATATATATATATATATATATATATATATATATATATATATATATATATATATATATATATATATATATATATATATATATATATATATATATATATATATATATATATATATATATATATATATATATATATATATATATATATATATATATATATATATATATATATATATATATATATATATATATATATATATATATATATATATATATATATATATATATATATATATATATATATATATATATATATATATATATATATATATATATATATATATATATATATATATATATATATATATATATATATATATATATATATATATATATATATATATATATATATATATATATATATATATATATATATATATATATATATATATATATATATATATATATATATATATATATATATATATATATATATATATATATATATATATATATATATATATATATATATATATATATATATATATATATATATATATATATATATATATATATATATATATATATATATATATATATATATATATATATATATATATATATATATATATATATATATATATATATATATATATATATATATATATATATATATATATATATATATATATATATATATATATATATATATATATATATATATATATATATATATATATATATATATATATATATATATATATATATATATATATATATATATATATATATATATATATATATATATATATATATATATATATATATATATATATATATATATATATATATATATATATATATATATATATATATATATATATATATATATATATATATATATATATATATATATATATATATATATATATATATATATATATATATATATATATATATATATATATATATATATATATATATATATATATATATATATATATATATATATATATATATATATATATATATATATATATATAAGTCAAGTGGGGCTACTTGAATATATTCTTTTGATTTAGGTATTACTAATTCATGAAATGGTTGAATTCCACTGTAATACTTACAAAATGGTTAGAAAAGCAAAATAACTGTGTTACAACACAGTCATAACTACTCACAACATTTAAAACACTGAGGAGGAAATACTACGTTAAATAACAGGGTATTAACATCCACAGTGTTCATTGTGATGTTTTCATGCTTTCTTATAGTGTTTAAAAACCCAGTGCTAGTACAGTAATGCTGGAGCTCCTCAGCAGCTTCCTTCAGGATCACGAGACACAAATGACTCTTTAATTAGCCAGGAGCAGATTTAGTTGAAACGGCTCATTTATTAGCTATAACAGAACCCAGCCATACATTCAGTCGTGATGTGACTGATTTAGTGCGTTCCAGAGAGCAGAGCAGGGCAGTGACAGACCTTTACCAGCCTCTCTTTTTTATCTAAACCACTTCAATATGTTCCACTCGCCTGGATCAATCCATCAGAGGCTGCATTTTTATTACAAAGAGCCTCTGTAAAGGTGCAGTGTGCCAGTCAGGTGGCAAATCCCTTTCTCTTTCTCTCTTCCAAAGCTTCAAGGTGGATGACTGATGGAGCCTGAGGGGAGGAGGAGTGGAAGGGGGGATTGCTGGCTGCTTAGAGAGGAACGAGGGAATATTAGAAAAGAGAGAATTTGCAGGGAATTCACTTGGGTGATGTGTTCATCGATGGTAACCGATTATATCAGCGTCCTGTGACACCGGCTCAGGAACATCTGTGCATCTTGTACTCGTTGACCCAGATCAGCATGCCAAGACTTCCTCTGTCTCTCACACACACACACACACACACACACACACACACACACACACACACACACACACACACACTTTTCCTAACCGGCCATTGCATAACCTTCTGCAGGGAGATTTTTTACTGTAACTGCATACTTCTGCATTCGTCTTCAATGAAAAATCGTTATGCCGTGTGTTCTCATATTGCTTTAAAGAAAATCTGTCAAGGAAGTGATTTAGAGCTCTGAATGTTGAACAAAAAATATGTTTACAGCACGTACAGAGAATGTGGATTACTGCTTTACCCTGTAGAGGGAAACTTCCATTAAGTTTTAGTAGACCGAGAGGCAGTGACAGGAGGAGGAGATTTATGAGATACAGTTTTGATATTCTGGATGAATTTCGAAATATGAGTGTGTTACTGTTCCGATGTCGTTTCTTATGAAAAAAATAAATACAGTCAAAATACTGCTGATAGCAACAACTTTCTTAATTATATTTAGAACCACCACAGAAAGAGCAGAGGAAAATCATGTCACACAGCACCTGAATCGTATCTTATCATCGAGTCTCACTTGAATTATATATATAAATATATATATATTTGCATTTTTCCTTTCAAAAAGTGGAGTGTTTTTCTGGTGTTTCTGGCTTGTTTGATAATTCTTAGACCAGATCACTGAAACCAAGAAATTGATATTGATTGAATCTCATCCATGCATTGGTCTTGTTGATGCTCGAAAATACATTATGAGATTTCTTTGAAAAGGATTTACCAACATCTAGTGAAAGAGGGATGAGACCAGGACACTGCAGCTGGTGCTGAGGTAAAAAGAACAAACTCCCAGATAAAACTGTTCTGGGCAGAAGTAGAATAAAACAAATCCCCAAACCAACACTAAAACCCTGCGGAGCGAAGCAGCCAACACCGGAGATCTGATCTGTATGGAAGATCATCAGCAGGAGTGGTAGCTTAGTGATTAAAGTATTGATCTTTGGATCAGAAGGTCATGAGGTCCAACCTTGCCAAAGCGGCCATTTCAGGGCCCCTGAGCGAGGCCCTTAAGCCTCAACTGCGCAGATGTATTTCGCTCTGGAAAAGGCGTCTACCAAATGCTGTAAATGTAAATGTAAGCAGGCAACAGAGAATTAATGCAATGTATAAAATGACACCCAAACACCAACGAAAAAAAAAAAAAAACAGCTATAAATAATCACTGATAAAAACAAGTACAATATAAACTAATAAAAGGTTTGGGTGCATAAAGTGAAGCAAACTTTCCCCATATTCTCCTATAATCTGATCGGTTTCCTTTTTCCTACAAAACTTTCTCAGCCATTCTCTCTTTGTTTTAGAAGTTTTAGTTGTTGTAGAGCATTTAGTGAGTTCCTGTGAACACCATGTTGTTACCATGGAAACGCTAAACTATTAGAATGGACACATTGTTAAAACCAATCAGACTGAAGAATTCATCAGTGCAGTGACTCCAGTAGATTCTGTCTGCTGTAAAGAACATGTGACGGTTGACTTTTTGGCATGCCGTTATTTATTTATTGTTTCTTCATCATAATCATCATCATCACGAATAGTTCTGTACATACCCCTGTTGAGCTCCTGTGTTCATTTGCAGGCTCTGGATCTAAAATTAGGAGTCCTGCTCTGAAAATATTGCAGGAGGGAGAATGTGATGTTGACGCGAGGCTGCTCTCCTACTGGCTGTTTCTGGCATGACAATATCTTTTAGAAGCATTGCATGAGTTTTAGCCTCAAGTGTCACTCTACTAGGGGTATGTGCATGGATGTGGATGTAGTGCACACACACACACACACACGCACACACACACGCACACACACAAACACACACCTTTCCTAGGGTTTATAAATGTTGCCCAGTGATGCTCCCTCTCTTTAATAAAAGGTGTATTATGCATTGCAAGCAGCGTTGGGGTTACACCGTACGCACTCCTGTTCCCCCAGAGATAGAACCCTGGACCAGGAGCTTGTCTCTGTCTCTCCACGCAATCAATCAACACCACAATGCATTATTAACTCCTAGTAAAACACAATGACCTTCGATTTGCTACGGCTTCCCTGCCTTTCTCCTCAACGCCTCAGCCTGTCTTCCTGGTCAGCATGCTCTCCCACCTTCTGCTCATTCAGAGTTTTCACGCCTGAATTTTCTCCTGACTGTGCACGGAGTTGTGAAAGTTAACTTTGTTCGAGGAGAATGGATGCGGATGCTCGGGCTGCGCATGTCTTCCAGCAAGTAATGTCACACCTGATTTGCATATATTTGCTGAGCTTTTTGAAAAAATTTTCCAAACAGCCGCTGGAGTGGCTAAATATCCTTCAGCTGTCGTGTTGTGGATGACTAATTAGGGCAAGCGTTCGAGGTTTGACTTTCTCCTTTCACATCTCGTACACCCTCCTACACTCTGTAAACATCCATAAGGCCAGACTGCTCTCTATATATTCCTGTTATAGTTCCATCCAACCTACAGTTTATTCACCGAACAGCCAAGACATTAAAACCACCAACACTGAATCACACAAGTTCTCGTTACAGTGGAGATCAGGCAGCATGTGGACAGACAGTTTTTAAAGGTTATGTAGAAGAATGGCAAACATAAAGAACTGAGCAAGTTTGATGAGGCCCAAAATTGTGATGTCTAGACGTCGGGGTCAGAACATCTCCAAAACAGTGTCTTTAAAAAGTGTTCCAAGCAGTAAAGCTGGTGAACCAGAGACAGGGCCATGGGATAGTGCTGTGTGTCATTAATGTACAGTACATGGGCAGGGAAGTTCAGAAATACTCAAATACAGAAACCTGGTGAAAATATTCTGGTTCTGATAAAAGGGAGACAGAACATACAGAGGATGTAGAGCTGTAAAACACTCACAGCCAGACATTGCTGACCTCTGGTAACCACCCAAAGCTTCTACAATGAACGTTAGTGTCAAAACTGGATGGAGCAATGGCCTTTATTGAGCCTCCACCTTGCACACACATGAAATCGCTTCCTCATCCATTCGCGTGCAGAAAAATAACCTGAAGTACTTTCAAAACAATAATGGTGATGGTTGTTGAGCTGCAGAAACCAGGTAATGGATAGAAAATGCCTGAGCAGTTCAAAATTAGGGCCATAAAACTCAGATTTGCAAAAGGAATGGATTACCCCCTGAACAGCGAGGAAAATGGCAAAGAAACATTACAATCATAGCAACAAGTGGTTTGGAAGCATTGCAGGAAACAAAGCTCTTCCTGAGTGTGAGGGTTTTCAGTTATTGCCAGTTAAATTGATGCCATTGAACTTTTGTATGATTTTCTTTTTATGTCTTACAAAAGGTTTTGTACCTTCCTGCAGTTCTATTCCTTCTGAGTCTACAGCTGAGGGCCTTGTTCTCATGGGTTCCTCCTCCAAGATAGTCATCAAGCCCACAGCCCAGACTCCTCTCGTTTATTCACAAACATCAATAAAAGCAGAGAATAAGAAATGGAGTGGGTGTAGAGACGGGCAGGAAGCAAGCCAGCTCTGACAGAAAAATCCAGACAAAAGGAATCCTTGATCAATTTGCTTTGAAGTGCATTTTTTTCTGCAGAAGTCCTTGCAAGCCCATACTGATGAAGTCCAAATTGTCTCGCCTTAGGGTAAGACGAAAGTCCTCTGCTTTGCATGAGTTTATAAATATTCATGAGAGGAGATACGGCTTGATCCAATTGCGTGAGGTGAATGATTACTAAGAAATGAGCGCTGATTATCGGACGGGAAAAACGGTGAATGTATTCGTATTATGTGAATTAGAATTATTAATGTCACTTTCAAGGAAATGTAAGTGCAAATTTGTCATATGTTATGTAAAGTCTTAACACCTGAGTCCACTTCCATATATATATATTTTTTTAATTAAACCAAATACTGATCATTATTTAAAAATCAAAATTCCAGTTTAATAATAAACCTCTTTTTATCAGTCTTTCAGTCTGAACCCCAAACCAAGAAGTCCTGCCAGATTTATAAATGAATGGATGATCTGAATGACACAATGACAATAAACTGCAGTTCAGCCAATGCAGAACATCATCAACCTGCAGACACACCAACACCATCCATCCATCAGTGCTTAATCTCATTTAGCTTCATTTTATGGATTTGTTTTGCATTTTCTTCTTTTGCTCATTATTAGAAAAGGGCTTTAAAGAATGTAAAATAAAAGTGCTGAACTGTGAAACTTTTCACACACACACACACACACACACACACACACACACACACACACACACACACACACACACACACACACACACACACACACACACACACACACACACACACACACACACACACACACACACACACACACACACACACACACACACACACACACACACACACACACACACACACACACACACACACACACACACACACACACACACACACACACACGTAATCATTAGGTACATAATAACTACTTTGTTTTTTTTTAAAGCAAAGTGCTACTGAGTTCTAGATGCTGATTGGTCAGAAGTGGTGTAAATGTACAGTATGCATGTATTAAATTAATGCACCTTTAACTAATACAATATCGTTTCTAATGTCAGAAACGGCACATGAACTAAACCAAATCAACCAGGAACCAGGGTGAATAAGGAGTCTCCAGTGTCATCCTTCTACGAATCTTCAGACATTTTGCGCTTCCTGGTTAATGAGAAGTTACAGTTTCTTTAACTGCAATAAAGAGAAATACGAAGATTGGATGACTGGAGAGTTTATAGCTGCTATAAAATGTTTTGCGGATGTTTGCGTGTCAATCGACATAATTACACACATCATTCTTATAGGATGTGCTCTTATCTCCTCCAGGATGGGACTGGATCCCAGCACATCCCAGTGTGTTTATCTCTAATCGAACCAATCTGAATGATTTGCTAAGCACAGGTCAGTAGAATGAACCAAAGTCCTCGTCCTTTGTGCCTTCAAATTCCTCTGTAAGCACATATTACATTTAACATTTAATAACGTCGGTGGTGAAACCTGGTCCCATAAAGCACCATCTGTGTCTGCTTTTTAAAAGGATAAAGGACAGAGAAAGTGAGAAAAAAGTGCAAGTCCAGCAAAAAATCAGGCCAGCAGTGATGTGGGACTGAGTGAACACCAAGTGCTAGCTGGTAATTAAAGCCCAGTTTAAAGCAAAACATTCACATGTAAATGAGCTCATGCTTGGTCAAGTGATGGTTTTGAGAGTGGGTAATGGATTGTGGTGATGCTTCATAGCACCAGGGTACCTGGTTCAGTTCTCATCACTGTTCATATGCAGGTTAACATGTTCTTCACTCGAAATATTCTCCAAACTTTCAAGAACATCTCAGCATGTGGATTAGCTCTATCCACTGGATGTGCATGGAAAGAGTTCCATCTTGGCTTCATTATTACAATTCTTAATGTTTTTATGTTTCTAAACTGGAAAAAAAAATATCTTACAGAGTTCTCTTTAGATCTTTTAAGGTTCCACAAGATTCTCAATAAACTGCTATAAGGTGGAGTGTAAGATCAAAGCACCATGGAATCATTGGTCAGATTACAAATACAGATATGAATAGAAGCTGAAATTATTATTATTATTATTATTATTATTATTATTATTATTATTATTATTAATTCCTTTTAGAAAAGGGCTTTAAAGAATGTAAAATAAAAAGTGCTGAACTGTGAAACTTTTTTCAACAAACTACATTAGCAAATAAAAGTCCAAAACAAACAAACATATAAAGCAAATTGTAGTTAAAGCAGAATTTAATAATAATAATAAAAAAAAAGAATAATAATAAAAAGAATAAATGTAAATAAAAAACACACTTTGCAGTTGAGAGCAATGTTGAACTTGAGTGATGTAGCTGATGCTGAGGAACTGTCATGTCCAAAATTCCTAAAATTCAATAGTGCATTATAAAGCAAACAGTGCAGTAATGCATAAAAATAAACTCAGCAGTTTTAAATCAATTAATCAAATAAACATAAAAACATTAATACTTTTGACTTTTTTTATATCAACACTATTCACATTTGCCAGCCGCTAACGAGCCGTAACGAGGTTCAGTCAGCCGTTGCTGATGTCGCGTTCTGATTACACACGTCTCGCTCAATACGTTTGATCAGTTTGAAAACTTGCAGTATGACATTTAAAAAGGAAAAAAAAACCACAATGACACGCTGGAACGTACGACTCAGATGATTAGTTGTAGCTTGAGGGCTCCTCAGCTTGTCAAAAATCTGTTTGTGTTTTGCATTTCACCTGCATCAACCCAAACATAAATGTCAACCGCAACATCAACAAAGATAACGGAGCAGGAGATCTGACTGAGTGCCAGCTCTGGAGCCTGAGGCCGTCTGAAAACAGACGAGTGTTTCTGTTCTGTCCTGTGAATAAATAAAAGGTGCTTGTCCTCTGAAATGAAATTATTATTTCTTACGACACATTCCTGCCTTTCTCCTCAAGGCTATGTATTTTTGAGATAAAATGGTTGTAAGAGGGCATTCAAAAAGATTAAAAATGTCCCACCTGTGACAGGTAGAACTATTAATCATGCAGCACATTTCCTCAGATTGAAACTGTGTATTTATAGAAGCAATTCAGAGGAGCTGCTGAGCATGGAGACCATCTCATCTGCAATTCACTGCTGCTGCTGGTTTTGTTTTGGATGACTTTCCTAAAGAGAGTGTTTACTATTGAATGTTGATGGGTATTGAACAGACACGCTGTGGGAAACTCTGGAAAAACAGATCAAGCACTAAAAACCCAATACACAAATTCCTTCCTGGTCAGGGTTCAGAAACAGTGACAAGGCCTTCACGACTGATTCACTCATTTTCATCCAGAACATGGAAGAACACTCAGGACTAACGTTTCTTCTCAGTCATTTGTTCATTTTGTGTTGGCTGCACAGGTGCATCATCCTGTGATGTCGTGATCGCAAATATTCTACATTGGATCCAGAAATCAGTTCAGAATCTCAACCTTCCCCCTTTACAAGAAGGTTTTATATTTGTTTATTTACAGGTCATGTATTTCACCCACAGTCCTTCAGTAATGTTCTACCTGAACTAATCCGTCTCTTCAACCCATCATCATGACGCCAAGAAAAAACAGCGCCTCCTGCAGGTCTCTTTCTGACTCCTAATCCTGATCTCTCTGTAAAATCTACGTAGGATTGCGTGATCTGTTTTAATCCAACATGGAACAGCAAGAGAGAAAACTCATTTACACACAACCTGTTGAGCACCATTTCTGCAAAGAGCTGAAGTCATAGTAATGAGAAGTAGAACAAATAACTGCTTCTGTTTCCAGAAGTATTCAAAACCTCGAGGGCTGTGTGGGTTTATTGTTTTTAAAGCCGAGGCTACAGAAACACCTGGCAGGCAGCTACGGCATTGACCTCTTCATCAGCTTTGAAGGATCGCTCAGTGATCTCACATTCCGACAGTGCGGGAAAAAGACCTGACAACCGGATGTCAATCAAACGCTAGACTGCTCATAGAGTTGTGGAGAAAACCTTAATCCTTATCAAGCTAAAGACGTCGCTATTAGCATTGGGTAAAGTTGTATAATATATTAGCACAACTGTAGCGTGTATCAGCAACCACGGTCCGAGGTGCATTTGAATTGATCAGGTTTACTTTAATGCTAACATTCGCAAGCTGCCTTCATTTTCAGCCTCACACAAAGCCACACCCTCAACACTAGCGTTAGCATTTCAACCTGACCTTTACCCACTCGCACATGATGCAATGATCACACGAAATCTTGATAGTATCGATTTCCTTTTTTTTCTGATTAACGCTCATAGTTTTTTCAGCTGAAGATCGCGATTTACACTAAAGTCAGCGAGCGCCGTGAACGTGTATCAGATCGTCTCAAGAGAGGAGAGTCAAGGTGCAGCAGAAGGAGATGCAAATAATTCTAATGAAGAATATAAATAAAGCTAGGCTAACGCTAGGAAACAGGAGCTACACACAGCATGCTAAAAAGCTTTCGACTCAGGGTTGAACCTTAACTCAATGTTCAACACAGAAGAAGTGATCATGTAGAGTTCTGAGTAAAAACAAATCAGGTGTAGAATCAGAGGAGTAAATTGAGTCTAGAACAGAGGAAAAAGATCTGAAGGTGCACGAGGATGCCTGATGGAAGCCTGGAGGACACTTCAAGGTGCTCATGACATGAAACTGGTTCATCCAAAGCTCATCTACATGATCCACACCTCAAACCTGGACATTCCAGCAGTTTCACACAGATTTCATTTACATTCCTGTCCCGACACAAAGTCCATGTCCAAATTCAACTTCATTTTCTTTTCAACCAGTAAAATATTACTCAAAAGCACTTCTATCATTAATGCTAGCTTCACTATCGTTGTGTTTAATGGAAGCATGTGTAGATCTTCACATTAGCAAGATCGATATACAGCATGCTGAAGCTACCTACAGGACTCTTCAATTAATCTTTTAAAAAAAATACTTTTCCCTCAAATTGGCCAATTAAATTATTGCTAAAAATCTAAAAATATATATACATTATTCTTAATATGTGGGAATAATGGCGAGCTACCGTACAGCAATAATGATAATATCAATAATGATTTGCTTCTTGAAAGATTTTTTTTTTTCTGACTAGCATGCGATACTGTACTGCTGTGTATTGTGTGATATTAGCTATTATATTATAATATATTATATATTATTATTATTATATTATTATTATATATATATATATATATATATATATATATATATATATATATATATATATTGCTATCTTAGGCTTAGTAATCTTGTAATGCTTTTTTTTTTTTTTAAAGCTTTTGTGTTTGCTGGTAAGAAAATAATTTCAAAACTATTTGAGATTAACATTGTGTAAGTTGTGTAAGAAATTGTTGCGTAACACACACTTGATAAAAGATGTTCTTCTTGCGTATTGTGTAGTTTCATTCTCGCAGTTCTCCAGTCTCTGAGTTATTTTTATTATTGCCGTTTATATTGCTACATATGTTGGCTTATAGACTGCACAAAACTCTTGGCAGTGTAGATGAGGGTTTATAAAGAACGCTTCAGAAGGCCAAGTTTCCAAGTTTTAGTTCTTTTGTCCAAAACCATCCAACTCCACCAAGAACCCTGTAGGACCTCTTAGCATTAAGTGCTCTCAAAAGCATTTAGTCGAGTTCAGGATTCTTTGGAAACAAAGCAGCTCTTTGTCTGCTCTGAGAGGAGTGTTAGCTGATGGGATGCAGAAGAGGTGGAGATGTTCGCTCCACCCTGAACATGGGAGTGGAATGCAGAGGAGGGACTCCTAAATCAAGCTAAATTTTTTATCCTCTCTCCTAGTTTTCACTTGGAAACAGGGACTAATTCACTCAGCCTTCTGAGACCTTCCTGATTTTCTCTTTTCATCTCAGTGTCCAGAATCTGGAACTTTTAAACATGTGGAAGCAGCGATACATCACAGTGTGGAGCTCCGATACGCTCATATAATGCCTCTCTTATAGAGCTGGAGAGGGTCGAGTGTCTTTATGATTATTTGGAGTGTGTGTGTGTGTGTGTGTGTGTGTGTGTGTGTGTGTGTGTGTGTATGTGTGTGTGTGTGTGTGTGTGGGTGTGTGTGTGTTAATACTCGGAATTACCAGTACCAGTATTTACCTTTTGAGAGGAAGAAAACACTAGGTGACGTGCTGTTATAGGAAAATAATCAATGAGAGCTGGCTTTGGTAAAACAGATACTCAGAAGCAGTTTTTTGCAAACGATTTGCTTAAGAATTTTATATACTGTACATCAACTAATTATTCGACCTGTTGTTTTTCTGTTACATGTAATGGCTCTACAGTGGTACCTTTACCATTCTTCTGAAACTTGCTACGCCTCCAACATCCCACAAATCCTTTCATCCTGTTCCATCATGATGGATATCCATCCCATTTTGGACTCATTAGTCTATTCAGCTATTTTAGGCAAAGCCGTTGCTGACACAGGTGTTGAATTGATTGAGCTCACTAATGCTCCTGCGGCTGTGAGGAATCAGATCCCAGCAGCAACATTCCAACATCTAGTGGAAAGCAACTACCTACTGTATACGATTTCAGAAGAAATGTAGCATAAGCAGATGTTTGGGTTCAAACGGTTCTTGGATATAATACATACAATGTGCAGAACCATCAGTTTATTCTAATGGATCAGAAAGAAAAATGTACAAGTGCATATTCAAACAATGATCTGATCAACTAATCAGTCAAAAGCTTTAGTTTATGTTTATATCAAACATCTTATTGGGAAACCAATGTGATCTCCAGGAGACTGACTTTGGTGACGGTTGCTGTGGCCTGGCTGTAATTTATTCATTACTTGGTCCATGGTTTTAGCTCAGACAGTGGTGTTACAGAACCAGCTGAACTTAGCATGAGGGGAATTTACCTCTGGATGGAATTTTCTTCATTTGGAGATGGTTCCACATGAACAGCCTAAAGATCCATGAAGTTACTGAGCACCAAACCACTTAATTGTTGACATGTTTTCTATAACTTCATGCTTTGGTGTATTTGCTTTTACTCTGTATGAAAGCTTTTTCCTCTGACTGCAGAAAGCCCAGCCTGGTGTTCGGAGAGGAAGAAACTGGTATTTATGAGATCCAGCACCGAAGCCCTAAGGAATCTGTTCCACACTCAGCTTTAGGCTCTTCTGCACTTAGTAACCAAAATGCCTGAGGGGGCCTGAAGGTTTAGCAGCAGATCAGCACACTGTGCACTACATCCAGCCTCCCTGGCCCTGACACTATGCCTATTATTGATGACGAGCCTGTCAAAAAGCAGACAACTCAATCGTAGTTTGGAGAAAGAGTAGGCTGTGATCAGATTTTTCTCCAGGCTCGCAGTCAGCACATGTACACTGACCTTGCACAGAAAACATTCTCAATTATCAGCAAGAACAACCACAGGTCCTTTTAACACCTCCAGTTAGTTATCAAAACTCCCTTTTGCTTCTTAAAATCCCACCTTATTGGCTCTGTGTAAGCAGCACCAGCTGCATGTGGAGGCTTTTTTGGGTAAAGAGATACAAAAAGGACGTCCATCTCAAAGGGCCAGAGTTGTTGAGGTTAAGATAAGATGCTCCATTAACAGACTGTTATCAGGAACCATTGGCTTCAAGTAAGTTTCCTGTAGCACTAAAAAAGACAAGAAAATATCATTGGTGTGATGGCTGCTGTGGCACTCAGATATCACTGGAGCAGTAGTGTCTTATTGTGGCATTTTCTTTGCCTTGTATTTCCATCGTCCTCCTGAAAGCTATACTGTTTGCGAGATGTAACCAAAAAAGAGCTCCTTTTGTTCCCTGGAGCGTCTCCAGCGCTGCTTCCTGTCATTCATTGAGCGTGCTCTTTTGTTCGGCACGTCCCCCGGGAAAGAGAACAATTACAGAAATTGGTCTAATTATGTCAAATATTAGCCTCTCACAGAAAAAATGTAACTACAGGCAAAAATTGCTTAAAGCTACAACACGCACTCTGGGGAAACAGTCTGGTGATCCTTTGAGGACAAACCTTATGAATGAAAGTCCTGGATGAGGCACCACCTTCCTTCTAAACCAATGTTATAAAAACCAACATCTATAAAAACACTTTCACCACAAGTCTGAGAGGTGCAGAATGGATCCTCAATCTCAATTTACTGTAATTTTACCAACCCACAGACTTATTAATGTGTAGTGACTGAAGAAGGGGTGAGTGTCGAGGCCCGTAATATCTGGCTGTGTGAAGAAGTACACCTGAGGTCCTGAAGGGCAGTGAAGATGTTTAAGCAGGGTTCAGACAAAGTGAGGAAGAGGGTTTCTTCCTAAAGGTCCCCAGAAGACTTTAATCTGATAACCACAGCGCTCAGAAAGTGATGTTCTATCTTCTTGCTAGTTAAATTAGTATGGTATAAATATAAAGGAATGATTTCTGACACACACAGACTACTGATTTCATAGCTTTTTTTGTAAAGGACTTATAGGCTCTGGATATTCTCTTAATCAAGCAGGAAAACAAGCCCTAAAAACTCGACTGTACTTCTACACCCATAATGTGTCCAGGGAGGAAAGGACTGATGGTGGGACGGCATATGCTAGTTTTACTGCTGCCTAGAGAACTGAGAGACTGGAGGACAGAGAATGTGTTTCCAGAGAAGGGTCATCTTAAAGCCACATTTCAGCAGCTTTATGTTTCCCGAGACGGTCATTCGGCGTTCACACATCACTATCTGACGTTGTAATTACACTTACCACATGCGAACAGAGGAGCTTTGGCTACTCCGCGATAATTTTCCTGAAGCTGCACACATAAGACTGGACTGAAACGCTTCCTGAATTGCAGCGCCGCTGCTGAAAGTAGATATTTTCTCGTTATTTTTTTTCCCCCGTAATGGCTGAGGAGAGTGGAAGAGTGATGGAGTCGAGAGTTTGCTCTGGTGCCTCAAAGCCTTTTAAAACTTCCTGCGAGAGGTGTGAAAGCTACACTGTAAAACCTTTTTCAGCCCATTAAACATCACTCACAGGGAGGCACTTCTGACAGGTTGGGATATACACACTGGCATGATTAAAGTTTTTAACAAAAGACAAATAAAGCTATTTTTCATCTCGTGATCTCGGTGAACTTTCCATCATCGGTGGGAAATCGGTTACTGATTAAAATGTAGCCCAAATAATCTGCAAACGGAGAAGAGATACTTCTCTTTTCAGCAGCTTTGGGTTTTATTGTTAAAAAAACATCACATTAGATGATTAGTTGATCTCTAATTAAAAGGTTCATGTCATTTTTTTTTCAAATCGATATTCATAACTGTTTCACAAAACCATGAAACATTAAATGTAACTACAAACAAATAAGTTAAACTCTTTATATTATACCCATGTGATTATGATTATGATTTGCTCTGCGCTTGGGTTCAAAACGCTTTCATGTATTTCTTTCATATGAATTTATGTTTGTGACACTTTATACCCTGGACGTGTTTGATTTACACGAGACTGCTCCTTTTCTACTTCCTACTGCTCTTCTACTGCTATTTGACTGCTCCAACCCGCAGCTCACCCCAAGGTCACCTGACAAGGCTAACGTCCTGCCTGAAAGCTCAGGGTTCGGCGATGAGTTCAAAGTCAGGTCACAGCTGAGGACAAGGCTGGGATCAAACCTTCCCCTCAGGACAAGCTCTGAATTACCAAGTGACGCTAACGGCACCGAGTGTCTTAACTAACAACTGTTCCCCTGACAGAGTCTGGAAAACCTGTCAGAAGGGAAAAATGAGGAGCTTCAAAGAAGCAGATTATAGCTTCAGCTTTGATAGTGTTACATGGGGCAGTCTTCAGCTTTGGGCTGTGTGAAGGATCAAAGACATGAAGTGTCAATATTGAGGAGAAACTGGAGAGGAGTTATTTTGTTTGTTTGGAGGAAAAGTCTAAGCCTCATTAAAAAAAAAAAAAAAGTTGCTTCGTAATTAAAAAAACGGATTTGACTGAAATCCATTTGAGATCTCATTCAGAAGCGAATAAACCGGTATGATTAGCTAATGGATTGTTTTAGACTGATTGCCGAGTGAGGCGTGGTCCAACATGTACAATACAATATATATGCCGAGAGAGAGAGAGAGAGAGAGAGAGAGAGAGAGAGAGAGACATGATCAGGATATAAAAGCTTTCAATGTCACCCCGTCAGCCCCTGCACCACCCTCACTCCCTTTCTCTTAACTCGTTCCATCAGTCATGGAAAGATGTCTCTGATAATAATAATAACAACGTGTTATCAGGGAGAACAAAGCGCCTGAGATCTAATCAGCTGCAGCGTAATCCTTCCTGTCTCTGACATCACAATCAGGTAGCAGGAGTTTGATGAGGACCAAATAATTTCGGCAGCCTCCACCCCCCCTCCCCTCGTTCCTCCTCCCTCCCTCTGGTTCTCCCCATCTCTCTGTTCTCTCCATCACTCCGTTCTCCACTGATGAAAGAACGAGACTCATGGTGCAAATTCACACAGAGAAATATGAGATTAATGAGTCTCTCAGCATAAATGACAAATTGTTCCAGCGATGCAAACCCCCCTCCCCAACCCCTCTATCCCAAATTCATTCTTCCCGGAGCTCCATAATTCGCATGACTTCCATCATATCTGCCCGTGGCAACGTGCGATGCAGGCTGAAGTAATATCGTTCTGAACAATACCCGTGGAATTTCTCGAATTCTCAGACGCAATTTGCAGCCTCCAAAGTAATCAGGAGAGCGTCATCCTTATTCAGGACAGAAAGTTGCTCTCTCCTTCATACCTTAATCCTCATTGCACTTTCCTCCCAGTCTCCTCTCTCAGCATGGCAACTTCAAGACAATCAATTACCAAAGAACCGAGTAATCAATTAAGACCAGCTGCCGCACCTCAAGCCAACGAAGGAGCTCCATTAACTTTACTTTTCTTTTCTTTCCTGTGTGTGGTTTCATTTCTTTCTCCATTTCTCAATGGTTAACTCATCTTGCTGTGTAATTTCCTGCCCCAAAGCCACTACATCTGGATTAGAAAAAACAAAGGGAAATAACTTCAAGCTTGTTTGAGAAATCAAAGCGAAACAGGACAAAGCATCATTATTTATAAGTCGACCGATTCATCGGTTTTGGCAATTAATGGGCACCTATAGTTAATTGCTGGAACTATCAGCAAAAATCCATACCAATAGTTTTTCCAGGTCGCGTCCACCGGAAAAAAAAGATGTTATTATGAGAGGAGCCTCTAGATGTTTTTAATAAAATACTATTACACATGTAGTGTTATGTTTGTTTTTTTATCTGGTATCCAAGATCATAAAGTCGGCTGATTAATCAGTTATCTGAAAGTACGATGCGACCTAGCTATCCTATGCTAACCCATGATTTCTCATTTTGCTTCCTGAAAAGCAAATTTTCAACCTTTTATTAAAACTAGCCGTACGAGGGGCAGGAGAGCGAGCCGAGTCATGCTCAAGGTGCTGGTGGAGAATTGCATCAATAAAAAAGGGCTGTACGGATTTATCCAGATGAAACTTTCTGAGAACAAATAAACATCTTCTACTAGAACAAAATAATGCACCTGGAAGACGCCTGAACCTGTAGAGTCTCCAGATAAGTCGTAATACCTGTAATAAAGACACTAAACACACTCTGCCCATAAAGTGACACCGATGATTGGATAATGGCAGGTTGGAGATCTGTTGGGAACACAACACCAGCCCTAATGACGTGAGAATGCCACGGTCTGAGCTTGAGTAGGCATGGTTTGATGGTGGAAAGTGCGAACGATGTGGGCACTTCAAAAAGAAAGTGCTCAGGTTGATAATAGGGCTCCATTTAGCCATTTAGCCGTGTATCTTATTGCACCGCTTCAAGGGCTTTCACCACTTTCGGCCGGAGAGCACAGAGGAAGCACCTTCAGATGCGACTGTTTGATTTGGATGTGTACAGACACACAAACGCAATGGTTGGAAATGTTGTTTTTTTATAAATAGAAATAAATCTATTGCCCTTTCACAGCTCATCAAACCTCGAACTTTTCCCTGTGACTCTTTTTAAATTACAGACTGCGGTACCTCGTGTCAGACGCCATTCCTCCAGAGGATTAGGTTTCGCAAGCAAATGTCCGCTTCAACTCTTGTCACATTCAACCTGAGGAAAGACACAGCAGATGTCACATTTCTGCACATGTTCAGCCATTATTCTGCAAGACTGCCTCTTCGTCTTAGCCAGCCTATAAAACACAAGCAGTGATGGGCAGGTCGCTTAATGTGCTTGACTCCCTCCCTCTCTCTCTCTCTCTCTCTCTCTCTCTCTCTCTCTCTTTCTCTCACACTCCCTCTCTCTCTCTCTCTCTCTCTCTCTCTCTCTCTCTCTCTCTCTCTCTCGTGTCGCTAAAGGGAAACGCTGACAGCTCCGAAGCTGTCTGAAATCCACTGACATCTTATTTTCGGCAGCTCTCGGGTGCAGGGGATTAGCCTAAATGGCCATGTGATGGCTCTAAAGAGAGAACCTGGTGTGCGAGAGAGTGAAGAGTGCATGCTAGGTTTAATTAGGAGAATGGGAACACACACACAAAAAAGAAAACACACCAGCAAGCACCTGAATAGTAATGCACATGAAAAAACAACACCATGATCCTCGTTAAGTGCCTTTAATTTTCCTTTTTTTTTCCTACAGCATTGGACAGATGTTGTTTTCACAGAAAGACTTCCACAAGTGCTTTGTGGTCTCCATCAAAATCATCCTATTACAAATATCTCGCAGCAGTAGATCTTACCTGCAATTAGCTTTCATTTAATGTTTATTTAAAACCAGGGTTTTATCTCATCCTGTCATATTCCAGCTCTAAATAAAAAGTGTACGGAGACGTTATGAAGTATAAAAACTCTCAGCCGAAAGCTTGAAGAAAACAGACAGTTCATGGCCACAGTAGACCACGTGTTAGACTGAATATACAGTACGCAGGATAAGAATTCTGTTAGGAGGTAGTGAAGATGTTGCTGCAACAACACTAAAAGTGTTCTTTTTTGTGCTCATTTAGGTGCTCGGTGAAGGTGTTCGGATGCCATGAGTCAGTGACTCACAGCAGGTCTGGAAGCTTCATAGGGGACCATTTCCATGTTGAGCAGGATTTCATGAGCAACTACCTTTTTTATTTTTAAATTCTGGAGAAGAGGTTTTGTCTTCAGTTTTCGCTCTGCCTTCTGAAGGCATCCAGGGACTTTGAGGAAGTTCATTCCATGCATACTAATATTTGTTTTATGAAGTTTTCCAGGTAACCTTGAGGATTGTTTGGTCAAGTTGAGCAATCATCAAGAGAAGAAACCTTCCCAGAACAGAGAAGAGGTTTTATGGAAATTTTTATTTCTGTGAAAGAGTGGGTCTTGATGAGTGCTTTGACAATTAGTTATGGGTTGGAAGACCTCCTGCCAATGTTAAAGTTAAGACAGATTTCCAGCTTTACACCTGGAATTCCAAGATGTTTGGATAACACAGAAGATGACACATTACTTGCCTACTGCTGGAACAGTATCTTGTGCTCACTTTAGTTTCTGAAGTTCCTGGTGAATGATCCAAAGTGTTCACACTATAGTTAAGAATCCGGAGCATTCCAGAACTACTGATTAAGGAAAGAAGACTGCAAGAAGGCACCACACTGACTTTTAAATCTAATGTAAAATCATGTTGTTTTTAATGTTGTAGACAATATGTGATCTGTGTGATCTTTGTGATCAATTTGATCTAAGTGATCCATGTGATCCATGTGATCCATGTGATCCATGTGATCTATGTGATCCAAGTAATCTATGTGAAGTATGTGATCTATGTGATCCATGTGATCTAAGTGATCTATGTGATCTATGTGATCTTGGCCACCCAAACACAGCTGATGGAATGGAACATTGAGGTGTAACAGTAACTGCAAACAGTAAATGATTATGGTTTAGAACAGCAGGTTGGATGATGGTCAGCTCAAATCCATGCATCAGTAATTTTGCACTTTAAACAAGACATTTAACCCTTAATTGCTCAGTCCCTGGATAAGAACATTACCCATAAAATATGTAAGAGTTAGCAGAGTTGGAGAAACTATAAGCCTAAAACCAGTCAGTAAAGAACTAGCTAGCGGTTAGGAATTGGCAGGACAATAGGACAAAAATAACAATTCAGGACTCAGTGTAAACACCACACTCTTGGCTCTGCTGCAGTTTGTAATTAGAGCTTTTCTTTTTTTATTAAAACTCTCTAAACTATCTGAACATTAGGAAACGTTTGTCAGAACTAGCTTTAAATGCCAAAAAAAAAAAAAAAAACCTGAGTCAGCAATGACAATTTATCTCACAAAATACACATCCCTTCTTCTCGTAGTAGAAGAAACCACACAAGTGGCAAATCTTTAAATCACTCTAATTCTCATATTTACAGTTCCCACAGCAGTTTCAGGACAGTTGTCATGATTTGGTTGGAGTTGGCTAAGAGGAAGGCATTGTGGGAGCTAATGGGAGCTGAAAGCTGTGGTTGGGTAACTTACAGTCTCTTGTCACAGCAGAAGATCCATCACAACCAGCTCATTGTTCAACCTCAGAGATGCAGCGAGTGTAAAATTCCAGGAGGAGCCAGTCATCTAACCGCAGAATCTCTCTTTTCACCTCATCCTCTGGAAAAAAAAAGAGAAGAGCGGAGATTATGAGTCTCTAGAGAGTACGCAGCAAATTAATTTACTCCACTTAACCATCAGATGTCAGTGTGTAGCTCAGAGGAAGGCACTGCTGTGTGTTTAGATGGAGACAACGTGATGTTTTGCAATCTTTATTTCCAATCCTATTACGTTCTCACACATCGACTCATCCTTCCTCAACTTCCTTCTGCCCTCAATTGGTCCTCTTTGCCCTGCGCAAAAATGATCTCTCATTCCACCTTCTCTCGTGACCCTACTTTTGTAATTAATCCTCAGCAATGAGATTCTCGGTGCTTTTCCCCCCCTGCAGTCTCCTGTCTGCTCTGAATCATATTATATCCATCGGGGGAAAGTGTAATGGATCGCCCCACAGACAAGCGATCATATCTGCTTATGACCATATGCATCAAAACTCAGCCTCGTTCCCGGTTCTGCGCCGCCCTCCCTCCCTTCATGCCCTTGATAAGTGTGGTCTGTTTTTATCCTGCAGAAGGAGTGAGCTTATCTCCCATGGCCCGAGAGCCCTGGCATTAATCACCCTCCCAGCAAAGACAGAAATTAGTCACAGTCCTATCGGCCCCGCCATCTCGCAATGATTAACTCCTGCCTGCACTCCTGCTTGACATTGTGCAGCACTCCGGCGATTCAGCTCCCAAATTGAAAGTGGCCCTGCGACGAGACGCCAACTGGGGTTGGTTTTGGTGGGGGAGGGGTGTGTTTAAAGGGCCGAAAAGAAATGGAGGGTCTAGTAAAGGGGTGGGGATATGGGTGTGGCAAAAGGGGTGGGGATATGGAGGGTCTGGTGAGGGGGTGGGGATATAGGTGTGGCTAAAGCGGTGGGGATATGGAGGGGGTCCAGTAAAGTGGTGGGGATATGGTGGGGGCGGGGTTCCATTTATCCATTTCTAGCTACATTTCATATTTTGGAAGGCCGATGAAAGAAGGTAGTTTGTGTTACTGCAGCTACACACGGTCAGTCCTGATAGAGAGAGAATTCACCATGTATTAAGCTTTTTATTTGTCACAGTGAAATAAAAACCAGATCGATACTTCAGAAATGTGTGCATTACATAAAAGTGTCAATAAAATATGAGAAAATATATAAGATCATGATAAAGTGGTATTTAAAAAGAAGTAGTGCAAATAATAGGTTTAGTCCATCATTTATTTATTTGTTTGTTTGTTTGTTTATCTAACTAACTATTTATAGATTAACTGTTTTTATCCCTAATGCACAAAATAAACACCAAACACATTAAATACAACTTTTTAAAAAAATCTGTCAATAAATAAATTCACTCGTCAATGGTGAACTTACACAATGACCCACTGAACCCATCTACTTCATCCCTTCATTTCTCTCTCTCTCTCTCTCTCTCTCTATTGTGATGGATTCAGGAATTGTTCAGCCCCTGCAGAAACCCGCATAGTTAAACTAGCTCGTCTGCCAGGCAGCGTTATTGATTTCACGTCTTAGCATGCACACACACACACACACACACACACACACACACACACACACAAGTCTGCCTTTAAAAATGTATTTAAGTATCACACTTGACTGTTGCTAAGGAGACAACCTGTGATGAAGAGGCAGAGTTGAATGGCTCCAGGACTAGACTGACTTACACACACACACACACACACACACTTACACTTTAAGCACATACAGAGGCAGGTAAAGGGTCAGTAAGCATGTTGTGTTTGCAGGAGAGAGATTAAAGAAGCCGTGGTGTTTTTTCATCAGTGTTTGTACAAACATTTGGACAATGGCATCTACTCTGCTTGAGAGTAGGCAGATGGTGTGTGTGTGTGTGTGTGTGTGTGTCATTGTGATAACAGTGTTTGAGAGTCAGTAGGGAATGTGGAAACCCCCACACACTCAATACTCGGACAGATCCCTTCGCTCCTCACCTGGCTGTGCTGCAGTGCTCCTGCACACCACCAGTGGGTGCTCTGTCTACCCCAAACATCTATCCTTCATAATCCCTGTGATCCTGAATCTCCTGTGATTTTCCCTCCCGTGACCCTTTGACCCCATTAACCGTGAGTGATATTTCCTGTCATGTGACCTCATCACTTTTCCTCTCTGTTTTATCCGTCTCTCTTCGTCACGTGTAAACCTGACATTAGATCTGATCCCCTTCCTCTGTAACCTCTATAACGGGCTGGCAGTGTCGAGTCACTTCTTATAGCTCAGACAGAAGAACAATCGACACCTGGTTTCTGAAAGATCTGAAAAAAATCTAAGATCTGAAATTTCAGTTAAAAATACAAGAACGCTTTTGTGTCTTTAAAGAGAAAATGATAAAATAATAAGATAAAAAAAAAGAATGATGATGATGATAACTAATAAAAAAAAAGAACAAAAATCAGTCCAAAAAATGTAGGAGTTAAAAATGTATTATTAATCAATCAATCAGTATATGAATTAATTTTAATCAATCAAACAAATTAATTTACAAAAAAAAAATTAATCAATCAATTGATTTAATTATTGATTCTTTTTTCTTTGTTTTTCTTTAAAAAATCAAAAAGCCACTGCACCTCAGTGTTTTGTTTATACACCTGATTCATGCTCACGTGTTTTTTTCTTTTTTTTCGTTTATAAATGAGTCTTCTTTTTCTCACGTTTGCTACGTGACATATTTAGTTATTTAGCTTTTTTTATAATGTATTAATTATAGTGGCAATCATTAGTGAAAACACACACACACACACACACACACACACACACACACACACACACATACAGTGTAAGCACATTAATAGTTTTTGGTGTTGGTGATTGAGCAGCAGGTTGGAGAGGAGGTGGAGTGATGAGCTGTTGAAGGTGAAGAAGCTGTTCGGAGCTCCGAGGACGTTAATCTCAGAAAGCGCTAACGAGGGATCATCAGCTTCATCTTCATCCACTGCACCTCCGCTCTTTGGCTTATTCTATATGGAGTTAAACATTTACCAAAAAAAGATCTAGAAAAGAAAAGGAAGTTCTGAATTCAGATCACAAATAAATTCAGACCAGTAAAATTCCTTCCTTCTTCGTCCAGACTCTAAATTAACGAAAATTTTTTCTTCTGCACTTTATTGTGAATTCAGTAACTTCATTTAATCGCTCGCAGTTTATAATATTATAGAATATTAACTTATATAAACGTGTGGCGGTGAAACCGGTGCGTATTCAGGTTCCTGGGCACACGTATAGAATACTGGGACTGTAATGGACAGAGGCTGATTAACGTGGACGTGAAAGTGTTTGTGAATTGCGTTTATTGTGCGATATTGTGTGTTTATTGTGTTTTATAAAAGCGAGTGAGACGTTTCTGCAGTCGTCTTTTACGGAAGCGTAAAAAAAGATCTTTATGATCTTTATAGATTCTCCAGCAACGTTCAGTCATTTATCATTAACGTCACTTATACACGATTCCATGCACGTAGAGACTCGATATCTTCTCCTGCTGTCTCACACGTCTCCTCAATTCTCCTCACTTATTAAGGCCAGACACGTGACAGACACACGTCCACGTGTGTGGACCTGCAGGGAATACAGCCGTGCTCCGAGAGAGGGTTTTTACCCGGGATTTACATTTATCGATTATACAGGATTCACTCATTAATCACACACACACACACACACACACACACACACACACACACACTACTGCTGCAGTCAGCAGGAAATTACCATGGACATACATGTGTAGAGCTGATGTGTTAGCCACACCTCTTTCTCTCTCTCTCTGTTTCTCTCTCTCTCTCTCCCTCTCCCTCTCTCTCTCTTACTCTCCTCTCTATCCTCTCTCTCTCTCTCTCTCTCTCTCTCCATCCCTCTCTTTATTCATCCCTCTTCCTCTCTCTCTCCTCTCTTTCTCTCTATCCCTCTCCTCTCTTTCACTCTCCCCTCTCTCCCACTCCCTCTCCATCTCCATCCCTCTCCTCTCGATCCCCTCTCTCCCTCTCTCTCTCTCCATCCCTCTCTTTCTCTCGCTATCCCTCTATCTCTCTTTCTCTCTCTATCCCTCTCCCTCTCGTTCACCCCTTTCCTCTCTCTCTCTCTCTCTCTCTCTCTCTCTCCTGATGAGATAATGGATGAATTTGACCTTTTGAGGTTTTTGTTCCCTGAAACAATTTTCCACAATATCTTTAAAAGCGTTTCCGCTCACAAACCTGTGATGTTTAAAACCAGTGGTTTATTAAAGCATTTGTGCTTCAGGTGAGATCAGTACAGCATCAGGACTGAGCTGACCTTCACATTACATTCGTCTGGAGGAACTTCACACTCGACTCAACTCTGTTCCAGATGATCATCGGTTTACAGACCGAGAGAACGGAACATCATAAACATGAATCTGAATTAAGAGCGTTTTTTGTGTGTGTTTGAAAAATCCAGAACAAATGTCTGGACACTTTCGATCACGATATTCATTCAGATATAAATATGTGCATGAAAAGAGAAGAATAGTGATTCATACTGAAGAATCTGTACTATGAAAGAACACGTCTGGAATTCTGTAGTGATCAAAACCCTGTTTTGTTTTATATTTTTATTTGGTGCAGTTCCGCTCTAATTTGAATTTTATAGGAAAATGAAGATCATGAGCTACCTCTGCTGCAGAAGATAAGTTTATAAAAATCACCAGCCTCAGAAACCAACAATGTACAAAAATACTTCCCGTAGTTGAAGTGCAGATTTTGAAAAGACGAACATTATTAGCTTGTTGTCATCTGTGAGTTTATTTCTCCTGAAAGAAACAAACACACCATTAATGTTTGACGTGAAACCTCCTCGCTGTAGACAGTGTTCATATCGTTCACACAGATTCTCAACACATCCTGGAACAAAGGTCGCTGCAGAATCCTGCAAAAGTGGACGATGATATTTCATAACAATCAACAGCATAACTGTGTTAGTTTATCAAACCTACATGAACCTGCTTTGCCCTACTGGAGATGCAGGTCACGGTTGTCCAGATGATACCCAAAGTACTCGATCTCTCCTCACGCCTGTGTTGTGGGACAGGCCTACTGTTTGGTTTCTCCTCCAGGGTTTGTTCCAGATGCTGTGTGTGGTTTGTCTAGGTGTTACTGTAGATCATCTATGTAAGCAGCAGACCACCCTCCCAGCCCTGGAGCACTCTGTCCATCAGCCTGTGGAAGGTGGTCTCCACTTACCCTGCGTGAACTGGAGTAATAGGTGTAAGTGTGTGTCCGTGAACCCACACCTCTGTGGTGTCTTCGTTCTTATTTCCGCATCTTCTTCTCTTTCTCTTCCTCTTTCTGATTTATTTCTAGCAGTGTTTTAATAAGTGAGAGCGTTGCTTTGTGTTTTTTTCTTCGTTTCTGCTTCATTACTCGTCTGGTCCTCGTGGCACTCGGAGCGTACACTCGCCTCCCCTGCAGAATGGACTCATCAATTCTTAAACATAGAACAAAGCCATAAAAGATTGATGCCGGGACTTTCAGCCGTATTTATCACCATGTGGACGTCAGAAAACCACATGCTGAATACAGAGCGAGAACCAGAAGCTCTGGACTTTTTCTTTTTCATCATATTTACAGCTTGAGATGTAATGAACTGAACATCTCTGACAGGACTGAAGGAAGCGTTAGCAATAAAGGGAATGCATTTGCTCTGCTCCATCAGTCACTCAGAAAGAGTTTGAGCAAATTAGCGCTCGTTCTGAAGCTCAGCAGAACCTCGAGCTGTCCGAGTGCACGGATTCAGTACACGCTCTGAAATCCTGTGCTAGCGGGACTTTCTGGTGTTACTTTAGCGTTTAGCGCTAACCCCAGCCACCAGTGGTGAAGCAGTAGCTGGACGTGATCAGGACTGACGTGTCACAGGAACACGGCTCGCAGTCTGTCGGCTCACATGCAGGGCTGTAATTAATTTCCTGTTGAAGGCTAGCGGGGTAAAGGCTAGCAGGTCGGCTCAGAGACGGAGGAGGACGAAGGAAATGAACAGATTTAGCACAATGGCATTTTTTTTTTAAAACATTTAAATGACTTTTTTTTTATAACATTAGAAAATAAATGAAAGATCTTTTATGTGCTGGAGATTGAATTTTCTCCTCTTTCTGCTTTTCATGTGGCTCCATTACACATTTCATCTGTTTGTGTTTATTTTTGCTGATCTTTTCTTTAAAATGTATTTATTCTCACTCACTTTTATTACTTTTATTTGATCTATTTCATTATTGGTTTTCATGCTAGTAAAAATTGTATTCATATTTCTGAACCCTTGGCTCCGCCCACATCCCCCTGTTTACACTGGACTGTAAATAACTCACTTCAATATAATGATATAAAAACTCAGTCATTTACACTCTCTCTCTCTCTCTCTCTCTCTCTCTCTCTCTCTCTCTCTCTCTCCCTCTCTCTTTGTCTCTCAGTGTCCTAGTGATTCAAGTCAGCAGCTTTGGTCTGTCATGTGTTCAGATTGTGCAGTAGTGTGTGTGTGTGTGTGTGTGTGTGTGTGTGTGTGTGTGTGTGTGTGAGAGAGAGAGAGAGAGAGAGAGAGAGAGAGAGAGAGAGAGAGACCCTCTCCAGACCACAGACAATGTGTTTAAGGATCTTTCTGTCCTTTCCTTATTCTCCCTCACACACACACACACACACACACACACACACACACACACACACACACACACACTCTCTCGCTTGGTGATTGGCCTAAACAGCATGTAGATGTTCCAGATGGATGAATGTGGATCTCACTGCAGAATCACAGGTACTGGAACATTGTCCAGGATCAGGCTGAGAAACAACCACTCCATGTCTCATTTCAGGTTTTTAGCTTCCCAGACATTTCCGACTGTGTTTCAGTACGTGAGCTCGCTGTACACGGCTCGGGATGTTTAATGAGCTACTGCTGAAGAAAAACTACCACCACTACCCTGCAGGGGGCATTTATTTATTCACCCTGAAACATTTCTATCCTGGTGGGAGTGGTCTGTTCTGGTATGACCCCGCCCCCTTTTACATATCAGTTTGTCTTGATCTGCACCAGTGCTCGTTATGTTCTCCGTCTCTGCCTCGTGGAGTAAAATGACCCTGGAGTGGTGTGAGGCTGCTGTGCATCTGCTCTGGAGACACTTTTTACATTGCAGCTTATCAATTAGAAATGACTGAGAAGAAGGGAGAACCTTCTCTCAGAGAAGCACATCTCCCCTGCTTTCCAATCGGTCGCCTTTAACGGGCCCCGATACGCTAAATGTCAAAGACGGATGAGAATCGCAGCATTTCACACTTTACTTCAGTGATCATCTCTAAATGAGCAACGCGGAGCCATAAAACCCGGGAATCATCTCTCCCGGGCCGCGTCCTGCAAGAACCACATGTCTTGTAAAAGATCAGATGGAAAAGACGTCTGTCTCATTTCAGAAAAAAAACGCAACGCCGCCAACGTAAGCAGCTCCACATCTTTGCCAAACGGGGTTTAAAAACAATCCCTCGTATCTCCTGTGATAATGAGCATGCTCCACATTCCTGCACTCTGCTGACTCCCTGGGTTTAAAGTTTTTGGCTCTTTAATGAATTTGTCAGAATATCAGTATCCAGACTCTCAGTCCGTGTGCCAGAAGCGGCTGGACCAGATAAAAAAAACAGCCATTTGAAGCCTCTAAACAGACGCTAAGCCTGTAAAACCATCTGAGCTCATAACAGGAAATGAACGAGGTGGGAGTCGTTAAGATCAGGCAGCTACGTTAAACTAAATTAAACAAAAATAACACAAAATCAACAGCAGTGCGTGTAACCGGTCCAGAGTCCAGCATTAATGTGATGCTTTACAGAGTTCCTTCATCCTTCCAGAGAACCACATTCATCATCTTATCAGAGAAACACTGATCTAAACACGCTGAGATGTCCAGATTTATACTCTACACTCTTTAAATTATGATATTTATATGTACTGAAGCGTGTGAGATTGCTGAGCGGTGTGTGAATGATCTCATCAAATAATACTGAAGCTTTTAAATAGCAAAGTTATTCCAGAATGTGTTTCATTGCGACTCCAGAATGTATTGATTTCCAGAAAGATTTCAAAGTCAGTAAAAGTAAAATTTATATTGAATTAAAATAATGAAAGTTATTCAATAAAAATTCAACTGGGCTCAAAGTTGAACATAAAATAGTTTTTTTACTAGTGTGATCTCACGGTTAGTTTTGCTCCAAAACTATAATTCAAAAGGTCCAGATGTTCCAGCTGCTCTGAGTGTGTGGACGTGTGGATTATTGTTGTTTTTACTAATTACTGAAAATCTGTTTAAAACAATTTACTTTACGTTACACGAATGAATCGTGTCTCACACTCAAACACAATTCTGGATTTATGATCTGAGATTTTGTGCTGTATAAATAATGTAATAAAATTAATGTATGGACATGAAGTCACTGTGTGTGTGTGTGTGTGTGTGTGTGGTCAGAGAGTGAATTTAAAAAGTGTATATAAACAGGTGAACTGAAAGGGAGTAATTGAAAAGCTGAGCTCTTTCCCCAGCAGGACGCTTCTCAGGGGCACAGAGGTGACACTCAGAGTGAGAATGAAGATTCTTCTGCACATGATGAGCTTCCTGTGGTGTCCAGCCAGGATCACAGCAAAACTCTGCCCAGCAGTCTGCAGAGGAACCAGCGAGGAACCAGACTCCACTCGGTCACCAAACCACACACAGCTTTCTGCTGCCACTTTATATGCTGAAGTTGTATTGTTGTAAAAATGAGCATTTTTCGGTGGTATTTATTTTAATATAACGATCATCGCTTCTGTGAGTCGAATGCATTCAGCAGGTATTAATGATGAACAGATAATGGGAATACACACGTGAGTAGGTTTGGTGTTCACAGAGCTCCTGGTTGAGATGTAAGTGAGGGTGTGTTTTGGGCAATAGATAAAAGTTTATATCATGGGCAGGTTTAATAATAAAAGTATATAATATCAGCAATCTCCAGATTTCTCCAGAGTAAAGTGCAGAGACATGAAAAATCTCCTTATATTTACTTCATTACTGTTTAATACAGATGTTATTGTGCATGAGGTCCAATGCTGGAATTCTCCTGAACCCAAGGCTGCATCTTAATCAGAAGACCTCCATGGTCTATAGCTGGAGGATTGAGCCTACTTATAACATCGAGCGGGTCTGAAACATCTCAGGAGATCCTCTGTGCAGAAAAGGTTATGGTCAGAGTGTATTCAGTGAAGAAGTGTGATTACCATCAGCCACTCTTCAGCATCATAACCCAAATTCAACATGGCTGTCTGGCTGACACATTAGGACCTACATAGGGTCTGGTGAGGATGGCACCGTTTCAGATTCAGCTTTGGGTTTAAAAATATATCTAGTCAGACTTCCTTGCATATCTTGCAAGATTTGACATTTGTAAAGGATACATATAGCGCGACCCAGAAAACGACGAAGTGCCCTGCTTAGACATGCATCGATTTGTAATATTCGTTCATGCATGGCCTCGAAAAAACTTCTCGGCTTTTCTCAGCAAACTTTTTTTGTCGGGTTTGTTATTTTCTTCTGAGCGTCTCCAGCAGTGGGTGGTGTGGACGAGGCGGCTCCAAGTTCTACCTACGTGCTGGAATGAGACATCTCATTGCTTCTCAGCCAACACACGAGCTCACTTTCAGAGTCTTATAAAGAGGTATAGCGAGTCATTTTCACACGTCTGTCAGAGCAGACGTCCTTCTGACCAGTGGAAACTTCCACACTTCAGCCTGCAGAGAGATTACTGCAAGACTTTAGCTTTTATTAACTTTGGAAGCGATGGAACTTTTTATTATTTTTATGAGCGTATCTGAGGTCGTTTTTTTTCATGGCAGATTCTTTGTTTAAAGAGCTGGAACATGACATCTTTACAAATGTTCCAGGAAATATTTTGTCGTACACGTCATTAACGTGGAATTCGGTATGGATTTATGCAGTCCACACCCCATCCATAAGCTGCAGTGTGTTCAGAAAACCCAGAGGAGGTGGAACATAAACATAAAAGCAAATCTGTAAAATCTGGAATAACACGACTGGACCAGACTTGTGTCTAACGGCATTCCCATCATAAACACATCACTGGAGATGATATAAAGCCTTAGTAAGTGTCGGATTTGATTATGGTTCATTTGAATCATTTTCTTATAATCCTCCGTTCAGAGCAGAAATGAATACATTTGAGTTTTCGCCTAGAAAACGGTTCACGTCCACACTGAAACGTCTGAAAACACTCCTGTACTCCTGTATTCCTGTACTGCGCATGAGCAAAACGTAATCTGCGTCAGCATTTATTTACTCTCCGGCTTTTTAAAACGTCGCCGCAACGTCGTCCACCGTATTGGCTGAATCGTTCACGTGACTAAAAATGCGTTCACACTGCGCTTCCGAATTCATCCACTTTGGAAAGCGTTTTAAAAAAAGCTGTTCTCGTTGACTAAATACGCCGTCCCGGTGTGGACCAAAGTCCAAAAAATAGAGAGAAAAATCTGCATTTTCAAATAAACTGAATTAGTGTGGACACGGCCTCATGAATGCCCTCGACTTTCCCATCACAAGTCCAACATCTTGACTTGACATATGTTGCGCGTTTGCTAATTTTTGCTCTGATTCAGGAGGAAATCGGACGAAAAACCTCGCGGAGATGATTTGTTTGTTTTTTCGTATCTAACCTCATCTGTTTTTTTTAGATCCGATGTTGATAAATGAAGAGATGAGATCAGTCATGGGTGTGTTAGCTGTAAGATCATATAGAGATATAAAGGCAGTTATAGTGATCTCCTCCTCGTGTGTTCAGCTGCCAGATGACATTTCACGAGCAGTTTGAGAAAGAAAAAGAGCACTGCATCAGATGCTCCCAGATTAGAAAGTGTTGAGAACGAAGAAGAAGGCGGAAATTGGCAGCGAATTAATTGGGAAAAAAAATAAAAATAAAGAAATAAAAATATCCATGTGATGATTAAAATCACAGACATCAGTGTGAAGGAACATGACAAGGTGCAAAGACACGCTCACACATACACACACGGACCTTCACAAACCCCTGGTAGATGTTCCAGGTGCCATTCGGTCGGTGAAATGACTTGTGGTTTTTCCATCAGATAAGAACAATTTGAAGTCGAAGAACATGGATTACACACTGTAAGTTATTTTTTTATGAAAGATGAAAGATCAGCTTTGCTCTTTAGATGTTATCGCTGATTAGGATTATAATCACTCCAAGGCTTTCGTGCCTGAATGATGCTTCTACAGAATAAATCTTGCTTCATGGTGGAGTGTATTAGTGTGTGATCAGTGTGTGCTGAGTTTTTTTTTTCCTCTCGCCATGTCAGCATGTCTGTTCTGTCTGTCTGTAGCTGCCTGGTGATGGAAATCTCACTCGTTCCAGCACCGTAACACCAAACTGGAGGTGTCAGAAAAGTCCCTCGCTTCATCAGCGCATGCCTTTCATCCTGTTCTCCATGGTTCCCCGTGCTGCACATGATCATGGCAGTCATAAAGGGATGAAATGTGAGATTAGAGGTTTGCTAGAGCTTTCTTCCTCTCATCACCTTCTCTCTCGCTCTCTCTCTCTCTCTCTCTTCCCCTGCCTGAGTGTGTGTCCCTTTGTCCTTGCAGGCTTTGGATGCTCACACCATCCATCTCTGTCAAGCCCAGCACATCTCAGGGCCTCCCACCACGGCTCTGCTGCTAAACGCAGCTCTTACAGTGTATTGACGGGTCCTGTGTGATAAGAGCGAGTCAGATACAGGCAGAGAGAGAGAGAGAGAGAGAGAGAGAGAGAGAGAGAGAGAGAGAGAGAGAGAGAGAGAGAGAGAGAGAGAGAGAGAGAGAGAGAGAGAGTTCATCTCTCTTTTCCATGCTGTATCGTGCAAGTGAATGGTGGAGTAATTAGGAGAGTTAAATTATGGAGTTTGGCACGACATGGAAGCTGCAGAACTTCACTGGTGAGACTGGGAGCATTTATCAGTACAGCTGGATAGAAACTGACAGACTGGACACCGTGTGTGTGTGTGTGTGTGTGTGTCAGTCAACATTCAAATCCAGTTACTTTGAAGTGGAAATAATGTTGAGAAACTAACTGGAGAACACACACTAGATGGCATACAGTATCTCACTGAAGGTTTGCAGACTCCTGGTCATAAGTGCAGTTTGTGCTTTTTGAGCATTGATTTCCACATTTACTCCCAATTTGCTCTTATAATCCCCTTCGCTCTTCTGAGAAGATGCTCCTCTAGTATATGGAGTGTGGACATTGTGGAAATTCCTGTGTGTTTAGAAAAGTCAGGTAGGTGAGAAGGTGAGGAGGTGAGGAGGTTCCTGGTGTGTAGTTAATGTTCACATTCCTCTCAGAGGTGTTCAGTAGTGTTGGAGCTCTATAGCAGGAGATCCACATATGGCAGGAAAATTCAGGTGTTCCAATACTTTTGTCCATGTAGTGTATTATATCAGACTTCAACAAAAAACTGAAAATCAGACAAATGTGGAGCAGAAGGAAAAAACAAGGCTCTTCTATAAACATCTCACTCACAAACTCATGGAGACCCTTGGAGCTCAGGGTGGTGAACATGGTCAGCATGGGCTCTCTGACTCACCACATGCTCAGGGTCGTCTGATTTCTTTCTATCAGAACCAGCATGGACTTTGCCACCAGTTTACTGGTTCTCCTTCCTTGGAGTGTTTTGTGTTGGTACTACCCTCAGCATATCGGGATAAACTCCACATCATCTGAACATCTCTGCTTGGTCCTAGGATAAGAACCCTGGGACTTTACACGTAAACATTTTTTCAACACACGTGTGACTGTTCACCTGCTGTTTAGGGTTCAGAGTTAATGGACGGTGTAAAAGACCAGCTAACACATGGTTCTGTCAAGATTTAAACTATTTTATCTGTCTTTATATTCCGTAAATTAAAGTTTAAACACGAAAACTCTTCCTGATTCTCACTCTGTTCTACACCAAATTCAGAAGAAACCCACATAAGAAAATATCTAATCATCTGAAGCTGACCTGAGACCATTCAAGTCCACCATCCAGGACTGAGGTTAATATTCATACCAGCCACTTAAAACACACCTCTATCTCTTCTCCAGGGTTTTATCTCAGAGATAAATCTGTACAAAACCATTCTATTAAACATTTCCCCTGATTTACTCACAATTCAGCCGCCAGAGTCACGGCGGCGCTGCTCCAAAAACCTCTCAATACTATTCAATTCCTCTCTTTATCTATTTGCTGGATCTGATATGATCAAGGGTCTGCAGGTACAGTGTTCGATGTATTGTAGGAGCAAATTGGTAAAACTAGAAGTCGGCAGATTCACTGAAATCAGATTCTGTGGCAACAAAAAGGTCAAATATACACACACATTTCATATCTTTATCATCTCACCAAATTTCAACCCTAAGATTAGTGATGTTTATACTGGAACCGTGTCTGAATATCACTGATCCAGGTTCTGGAGCCTCACTGGTTCACGGAGAGCAGAAGTGAGAAGAACCATGCCATTTTTTGGAATATACTGTAGCACCCATAGGCAATAGAAAGAATGATGAAAGAAATGCAGATCTGGGATTCAGACATCGACTGAACAACCTCCAGGTTCGACTTTCAGTTCCGTCTGCATCACTGGTGTCTGTCTGTCCGTCTACATCAGTCAGGGAGTTCCAGTAACTCAGTAACAGATATGATTTAAAATGTAAAAGTACTGAATTACAGTAACGTGAGTAAATATAACGAGTTCTTTTCCACCTCTGCCCATGTGCATTATGCTTCTTTAACCAACTGG